>NW_015112964.1:335871-342750 GCF_001443285.1 Poecilia latipinna | reverse complement strand
CAAGATGGCCGCCCTAAATCTCGTCAGCGACAATAGGCGAGAGCGGTCCATGAGGCGTCTATCCTATATTACGTCTATGGTTCAAACTGGTTCTGGAGTACTAGGTAGCGTTTAGCTGCTAAATGTTTAGCATTTCCAGCCTGAGTCTGTAGAAAGCAGAGACCTAAAGCCAGGTGAGGCAACTGACGTTGGTAACGAATCCCTCATCACCTCACTGATGGATTCATTTGCATTGCAAAGGCTGACGGCTCCAACTCAACCAGCTGCTCCATTAAAACCAGTTAAACATTCAGGTTTTCCAGTTGGTTAGTGGCTGAACAGACAGACAGTTTCCATGGCTACCACTTGGAGATAAATGGGTTCTGGTCAGCAGTTTAACACCTTTTATATTTAATTTTTATCTTTAAAAAGTTCTGAACAGAAGAGATGTCTGCAGGTACCAGACCTCGTAACAGAACTGGTTCTGAACATCAGAGCTGGTCCAGTTACTGTTCAACAGACTGATGAAGGAGGAACCAAGACAAAGACTCAACATAAACATGGTCAGTGTGGTTGCTATGGTTTCACTATCACCTTGTTCCAGTTAGATGGACCCAGAAACCCTCCTGTAACTGGTCCTGTGGAGGATTCCCAAAGGGCCAGGGTCCCATCAGAACCAGAACCAGCTGGCCCTTTTGGACTGCAGCTACAGTTTACTGCTGCCTTTGGGACTCAGCAGATTCACAGCTTTTACTTTCTGTGAAGTTCAACCTGAGTGACTCTGTAAACAGGTAATGTTTTCCAATATGGCCAAACCTCTTCCTGGTTGCTGGAGGAAAGGAAGTGTCTGTCCCATCCCTGCGGGGCCCGGCGCCCAGCTGGGGCCTGGCGGTGTTTGCTTTCCACATGGTTGGTCACTGGTTTCTAATAGAAACACTGAAGGTCATTCTGGTGCTGCTCGGTCTCCATGGTAACAACGTAAACACCTTAACATTCATTAGCCTGCGGGTCACAGCAGGTCACTAACCAGATCAAATACTGAATACTTAACCTGTTCTGTCTAAACCCATTTATGTTGTTAGATTGGCCAAAATGGATACAGTGTGCTTCATTTATCTTTACTGATGTTGATTTGATCCAGAAAGATGTAAACCTGATGCCAGATGTTTACAGGAAAGTTATGTGCCTAGTAATATCCAGTAATAACTGACCTGCAAAAACTTTACAGAACTTTTAAATATGTCGCTCTCTTTTCTATGAGTTCTAGTGTGAAATAAATACAACCTAATTTATGACTGTAGTTCTAACGAGAAATGAAAATAAAATCTGGAATATGGTGAGTAATCGTGTCCCAATGGAAACTGGCTCTCCAGACGTTATGCAAGATGACTGGACGGCGCCCCCTGGTGTTCAACACTGGAAAACTTTTAGACCAATGGGACCTTAGCAGAGGCTCACTGTAGCATCCAACATCCATCCAACCAAATAGCTTTTATGTTCTCTTAAATTCCATCATTAAACATGAAATCTTGGATTTTTATCCAGAATTTAAAGAATAAAATCCCAAACCCTTCTTTATTACATCCGTTTATTTTTATTTACTAAAAAGTCGTTGAAACTTGCAGAAGAAGAACTAGATGGTTGCAGAAACATGTGGACAGGCACTGGTCTCCATCGCTGTTTGCTACGATGTTAGCTTTCAGAGCTAACCGCCGTCATCAGGGATGAAGAGGAGCTTCAGGTTGGGGATGAGCTGCAGCGCCACCATCAGACCTTCTGGGTGAAGTTCTCAGGGAAAACCCCTTTGGCTGAAATATCTTTCTTGAGGAACCAGTGAGACTCCTTGACGCCCAGCAGCCAGCCGTCGTCCTGCAAATGTAACTTGGTTGTATTTCTCTTTTGTTATATTTGCACAAAATGTCTTGTTTTTTGGTTATTTGTATTGTTCCTTACCTGACTGAAACACCTCTATAAAACTGTCATTGTTTTAACCGTGTTACTTTAAGATCAGAAGCCCCTCCTTTTCATTTCTTCTTCTGTGGTATTGTCTTTAAATTGTTTGCGCCCCTTACACCCTCCCCTTTTGTCATGTCTTGCAGGAGAGGTGTGTGCTGTTTATTTTTCATCTAAATACATCCAGTTTATTTATAGATCTATTAAGTTAATTTTTGCCATGTACTTTTGTTTTGTGTAGGACTTGGAGCGGGCAGCCTTTAACACGGTTGTTTTCTGTATTTTGTTTTTGTCAGGATAAACTGAGAAATCATCCTTTTAAAGACAAACCGTGTCACGGCCTGATCGATCAATAGAACCAGCACAACACAGAAAGGATCCGATTACACAGACAGACCTCCGGTTACACAGGATCACAGTTTATCCAACCAGCAACGCAAAGGCCTGGAGATACTCCTGGCTCAGACTTTTCGCCACCTCAGCTCAGACCCCAGCAGACTTTGTTTCAGCTGGAAGCTCATTTAAATAAAATCCTCTGTGATGAATAGCTGTCTCCGATTGGCCAGAACTGGACCAACCGGGACCGGTTGTCATGGTAATTATTTTACTCTGCTGGATGACATTCTAAGTTCTGAAGGTTCTGGAGGAAGGTTGACTCCTTCAGTCTCTTCCCAGCATTAATGTCGGGTCATGACCTCCTAACCAGACCTGCAGAAAGATCTTCCTGTTGACGTCCGACAATAAAAAGATGCTAAATAACGCTTAGCAGGCTTTTATTTTGGAGACCTGATCCCAAACCCGTCCACAGCAGCTAACGGATCTCTGCTGGTTCTGACCAAGTCTCATCCCTCCTCCTCATTGGTCAATGTGAGGACGATGGTTTTCTATGACACTCAGCAACTTGAGTTGTCTGGACTGGGCAGAATTTGGAGTTGTGTGTTCTTCTCCAGGACTCTGAACCTGGGAGAGTGTTGTAAACAGATTATTCTTTCTTTGACTAGACCCAGCAGAGACCGTCCGTGTTTGGACAGACCGGTGTATAACTCAGTCTGTCTGTGTGACGCTGAGGTCAGGCTCTCGCACATGATACTCACCTGTTCCTCAGGATTATCAACAGCCAAAACCAGGACGGCGTCTCCGACCTTCAGCTCCAGCTCGTCGTTGTCCGTTGCCGTGTACTCATGCACCGCCTTCACCTGGAGGACGAGAACCAAGCCCGGTTCAGTCGGGCAGCAGCCAGAGAGCACTCAGCGGTCGGTGGACTCACCTTGTAGAGGAACCCTGGAGGAAGGTCAGCATCGGCGCCGTTGGTCACAGAGCTCTGGAGGAAGAAAAGGCCGGGCATTACAGACGGACAGACTTCTGGAAAGCATGAAGGTGGAAAGAGTTCAGAGCAGGAAACAGAACCGGTGAGGGACTGAGGTCAGGAGGTCTGGGGCCGATCAGGGTCTTCTGAAGTTCATCTACTTTCCCAACTCTACCTCCTCCTCGTCCTCCTCGCCCCAGCCGCCCGGCCCCTCGCCGGCTCCACCCTCGTCCCAGTCCGGCTCGCTGAACGCCTGAGCTGCCTGTCCCCGCTCTGCAGCGCCGCCGTCCTGACCTTCGGCCAGGTCAGTGTTGTCCCAGCTGGGCTGGCCGTGGCTCTGGTAGCTGCTGTGGTCCCAGCCGCTCTGGGCCTCCTGTTCTGCATCCTGCTGGGACAGCGGCTCGGCGCCACACTCGTCTCGCTACGGCAGCAGGGGTTGGGCAGCGAAGCCAGGGGTAAAAGGTCAAAGGGAGGACGGTAAAGGAAATGCCAGAGGAGCGTTTGAGTTTAATGTTGCCATAACAACCACAAGAGAGGGAGGTGTAGGGTTTTAAAAAGCCAAAGGAAGTAGAAACAGAGCTGGTTGAGGGTCTAAGACGTTCTTCTTACCCACGAGTCCCAAGATGGCGTCTGAGGCAGCGCAGTGAGCAAAACATGGAGACGGATCGGTCATCACTCAATTCCTGTTTTCACCTAAACACATTCCTGATCCTCAACTCCAACCTCACCACAAACTACGGCTCAACATGGCAACCAGAACTGGACCGACTGGATCAGAATGTTCTGAAGTTAACAGTTATTGACCAGATGTTGAGTCTGAATTCCAGGCTGATGGAAAAACTCCTTCGTGCACCAACAGGTTCGGTTTATTTGGATGTTTTTGTGTCTCATTGATTCTGACACAATAATTAGTTTTTAATCCAAACTTAAATCCGAGAAACTAAAACAACCAGGAGGAAGAAACGAGACCAGAGGCTGTTCATGCAAAACCACTTCAGGTACCAGGAATACCTGAACTCAAGAAGCTTCACACACACTTTACACACACTTTAACCCCTTGCTGTAAGCAGAACACCATCATGTCAGCGTCAGTCTCTCTGTCAGTAATCAATGTAGAGGTCAGGAGTCCCTCAAGGTCGAGTCATCGTGTTTCTTCTGTTTAACCAGATTCTGATCCAAAGTTGAAAATGTTTGAGTCTGTTAACAGTTGGAGCCATCAGATGTGTTCAGGTTAATGTGACTGTGTGGTCCTGGGTGTGTGAGCAGGTCCGCCTGTTGAAGAACATCTGACCTGCTGCGTTATGCTGGTTGGGTCTGAGTCAGAGTCTGGAGCTGCAGCCTCGTCCTCCAGCAGGGCGGCGATCTGCTGCTTTGGGTCTGGAGACGGTGACAGTCTGGGAGGAGGCCGGCTGGGCGGCGGGCCAAGCTTCTGCAGCGCCACCAGGTGGAAAAACGCAGCCATCGCAGCGGCATGCACACAGATGCAGTTAGGAACGCTCACATCACTCTGTTATCTAAAGCCAGAACCCTTCAGACTAGCAGAGCTAGAACTGCAGCCTGGTACCTTTGGAGCCGGGCTGCTGGCCTGGCTGTGGTTGGCTTCCTCACTGGACGAGGAGGAGGAGAGAGAGGAAGACGATGAGAACAGGAGAGAAAAACTTAACAGGAACATGTGCAAAACAATCAGCGAAGCTGTTCTACGCTTTGTCCACACGAGGGCGCCAACATGCTCCAAATTATAACTCTTCACAGCTTAATGTTGACAGCCGCAAACATTCAGCTTCATTAGAGTTTATCCAGGACCAGCTACTGCATGCAGCAGGAGGAGCATGCAGCAGGAGGAGCATGCGGCTTCATGCAGCATTTTTACCTCTTTGCGCCGCCTTTCTTTGCGGCTGCAGTCGCGTCTTTTCTGCACCAGAGGGCGCTGTGAGTTAGTGCTGTCATGTTGCACTTGGTGGCTGATGAAGGAGGAACTTACTTGAGCTGCCGCTGCTCCTCCAGTTTGGTCATGATGTCGTTTAGGTTGTGGCTCAGCTGCTCACAGGAGAGGCGGGTCAGCTGACTGAATGCTGGGCTCTGATTGGTGGAGAGCAGCTGGCTCACTCACCTTGCTCATCTCTCTGTGGAACTTCTCCTGATGTCCTGCCAGGCTCTGGAATGTGCCAACATAGACCCCAACACGACTGGAACACACACATAAGTCAGGGTTTGGTTCTGTGGGTCGGAACCACCTGGACCGGACTGGACCGGTTCTCACCTGTCCCACAGAACCGGGAGCTCGTCCTGCAGCTCCACATTCAGCTCCTCAAAGATCCTCTGAGCCCGGCCCAGTTCCTCTTCCGCCTGCACACACACACAAACACACACACAGAGTGAAGAATCAGAACCGGTACCAGGCGAGTCCAACAGAACCAGCTGAGACATGCAGCATGCAGAGCAGAACCAAGCAGCTCAGACGGTTCGTCGCTAACTAGTGATGGTTAGTCTGTTAACTAGTCACTAACATGTCAGCTGCTTAGTTTATTAAAGCAACAGGTTGATGGTTTTCATGTCGTTTTTATTTTATGTTTAGTTTAATCCTGAATATTTAGTTGGTTTAAAATTAGTTAATGTTTGATGAGTTAGTCTCTGTGCTAGTTAGCAAATGAGTTAATGGTTTAATAATTAGTTACTTTGGTGATCAGTGAGTTCATTAACACTAATCAGCAGGTTTAGTTTTTGTAGTTAATATTATATTGATCAGTATAAGTGACCTCATTAATCAGTTTCTCCTAAAGTTAAGCAGCAATCCGACTGATTTTTAATTTAAACTCAAAGCTGATTGACGATCAAATCAGATCAGTTTGGACCAATTTAAAGAGGTCAGAGTGATGTAATGTATGGTGTGATGTCATCAGGTGACCCAGAGCTTCACCTGGTTGTAGGAGAGGTTAGTCTGTGCCACCTGGTGGGCGGAGATCAGGCCCTGAGCCCAGCTGGGGGCGGCCATCTCTAGCAGGGCGGCAGGCTAACGGCACACAGCATGCAGCGCCGCCAGGAGGACGGCGAGGAAGAGCAGCAACAGATCAAGTCAACATTCTCAGTTTCACACAAGAATCAGTCTGACTGATTTAAGGTGGAATCAACAGCATCTCCTGTTCCACCTTAAATCAAAATGGCTTCCTGGCCGTTACCTTGGCGATCTTGGCATCATCTTTCTTTTTCCCTTTCTGCAAGGAGGCGAAGTGATGGCGGGCGCTGTCAAAGTCCACCAGCTTCCTCTCGCGCTTCGCTACGCGAGCCTGTTGGACACACAGCAACTTCAGCAATGCCGTGTTGCCGTCTCTTTCAGCAACACAGCAACTTCAGCAACTAGGCACCCATGTTGCCCCATGTTGTCACTTTCTCACTTCCTGTATTTTTCTTCCTGTATCTTTCTGTCACTTCTTGTATTTCTCTTCCCGTCACTTCCTGTCATTTCCTGTCTCTTCCTGCGGATCTCCAGACTCACCTTGATCTCTGGGAACTGGGCCAGGTACGTGTCGAGGCCCAGCAGGGATTTGTCCGTCAGGTTCTGGTGGTAGTCCAACCACAGCGTGTCCGTGTCCTGGAGGAGACAACAGGTTGATGAAGACATTCTGAGGAAAACCTTTTCTCTC
>NW_015112964.1:323792-332998 GCF_001443285.1 Poecilia latipinna | reverse complement strand
CTTCAGCAACTAGGCACCCATGTTGCCCCATGTTGTCACTTTCTCACTTCCTGTATTTTTCTTCCTGTATCTTTCTGTCACTTCCTGCGGATCTCCAGACTCACCTTGATCTCTGGGAACTGGGCCAGGTACGTGTCGAGGCCCAGCAGGGATTTGTCCGTCAGGTTCTGGTGGTAGTCCAACCACAGCGTGTCCGTGTCCTGGAGGAGACAACAGGTTGATGAAGACATTCTGAGGAAAACCTTTTCTCTCTGCCGGGACGTTTCTGTGTGAGCCTCTGCTGTCGTTTGTGGTGTTTCATGTCGTAGTGTTGGTCCTGTCAGTGTCATGGTTCGGGTCTGGCTCAGTGAAAACATAATGATGATGATGATGATGGTGGTCTAATCTGGACGCGGTTCCGTCTCTCAGTCCTGCTACAGTTTGAGCTCAGAAACAGGAAACAGCAGCAAACAGCAGGAAGTTAGTACCTCCAGGTTGTTGTCCAGCTCCTTCTCTATCATCTCCTTCAGGCAGAGCAGAAGAGCAGCATGCAGTTAGAGGAGACAGAGAATCAACAGCAGAAGAAGAAACTGCAGGAGAGACGCTACAGGGACATGCAGGGACACGTTGGGACACACAGGGACATGCAGGACGGCCGGGAACCTCAGCAGGTGTCTCACCTCCACTAGAGCATCCAGCTCCTCCTTTCCAAACCAGTCGGGTTCATACATGTCAGCCAGACAGTCCTGCAGCCGCCGCGACGCCTCGTGCATCGCTAGAACAGACACAGGAACCGTCATGCAAAGCAAAGCTGCGTCTGATTGGCTGCTGAGTCTGATTGGCTGCTGAGTCTGATTGGCTCCTTCACACTGACCTTTGACCGCTGCCAGGTAGGCCTTCAGGTCTCGCTGCACCTTGCTGCCCTCTGTCTGAAACGGAAAGCAGAGGTAGTGAGGAAGAGGAGCAGGAGGAAGGGCTGGGCTAGCGTTAGTGTTAGCATTATCGTTAGCTGCTGCTCACCATCTGCTTGTTGAAGTTAGCCACCAGCTCCTCGAAGGCGGAGTCCCGCGTCTCATCAGCTTTACCGAGCTTCTGTAGGACCTGCAGGGGGAGACACTGAGTCACTGAGACACTGAGCAACTGACCAACAAACTGTGATTTTATGGAAGATATTTCTCAGAAGCATTTTATTTTTTCATGAAAACTTTGAGTTTTATTAATCTGAAGTGAAAATAAAAATGTCTTTAGTTTGTAAAAGTTTCAGATCGACTGGAGGCTAAATATTTAAAATAGGAACCAATGAATCCTGAACTAGAGACTGAAACCTACAACAATAAATAAAATAAAATAAATAAAATCGACTCCAACAGAGGCTGACCAGAAACATGATGCTAAGCTACGCAGCTAGCAAAACAAGATGGAGGAATCCAAAATGGCCACCCAGGCAGGAAACAACCAGAAGTGAAGGTGACATCAGGCATTCACAGGTCAAAGGTCACCTCGTTTCAGCTTCACTTGTTTTATTTGATCCAGTTTCTGTTTTACTGAAAGTTTAAAGATAAAGTGACTTTTTAGTGTTTATGGAACAAAATGAAACAAACAGATTAAATATTAAATAGTAAGTTAAAACTATTATTTGTTTGTTTCTTTTAGGGAGGAACAGGAATCAGCCCTGGACCAATCAGAGTGCAGCGTTTTGTCACAGGTGAGAAATTCAATCGAATAAAAACGCAGAAATTGAACTTTTAATCAATATTTAATAATGAAATGTTTTATGTCAGGATGGTTTCTTTTCCACCTCTGTAGTTTGTTTGTTTATTTATAATCTTTTTTATTGAAGCATTTATTTCTATTTTAAACGAGTTTATCTTATGATCAAAAGTTTTTGGATTTTAGTCAAAATATTTCATTTTTCTGAGTCCTAACTGGTTTTCTGTCTCTCTCTCTCTCTCTCTCTCTCTCTCTCTCTCCCCCCCCCGTCGGGTCACAGCGAGGCCGACGCCTCGACGTGTTGCTGTGCCGTCGCCGTGGCAACGGGCTCAGCGGATAATCCCGTCAGATGCCTGAGTGTTTGCACATGGATGGCCTCCACCAGCTGGCGCCACAATCCGCTGGGGACGGCGGGACGTCCCTCCGCTGGACGCCCGGGGACAGAGGGACAGGAGGACGACCTTTGACCCCTCCACTCAGGTGAGGCCTGCTGCTCGTCAGGTCAGACCTGAATCTCCATTTCCTGTTTCCACAAAGACGGGAGAACAAACCGGCATCTGCCCCAGGTCAGGTTTCACCCCACAAATATCCCCGGGATATTTACAGGCAGGCCGGGGCATTAAGGGGTAAATATAGCTGCCCCACCCGGCGAGGGGCAGGACAGCTGCAGGACGGCGTCCATGTGAGGGCAGCTTCTCTGCTCAGAGCCGCTCCATTTACCAATCAATAACTAATAACGTTTACAACGATCAGCTGAAAGGAAAATCTGAAATCTGGAGATCAATCTAAAAGAGTTCAAAGGTCACCAGCCTGAATGTGGCTGCACAGCAGTCAGCAGGAGCTCACCATGAGGGAAAACCGCAGCTTTAAGAACCGAGTTCAGTCTGGGAACAGTTCAGGTTTAAATGTCTCATTCCCGCCATCTAGTTCAAGTTCAGCATGAAAAAACAGCTTCAGTCCAAGAACCAGAAGCTAACGCTAATGCTAAGCAGTATTTCCTTCATTCACAATCCTGTAAACTTTCTTTTTAAAAAGTGAATGACAAGTGAAGCCTGTTGCTTTCAGCTCCCAGACCAGAATCATAACTGTTTCCTCTGTAGTTTAATTTATTAAAACTTTTGACTCATTGATCTTATTGATCTTATCTAAACATGAACCTGTTCATATTTAATGTCTCTAATTTGAATTAATTGAATTAAAGTGAAAATGTTGATTAAAAAAACGATAAAATGTTGAAAATGTTTTAATCCAGAAGGATTGAAATAATCTGGAATAATTTTAGATGATCTTAATCCACAGATCAGTTAGTATTAGCTTCATGTTTCAGAAATCAGGCCAGAGTTTAAGAGAAAAATTTTCCTTCCACTAAACTTTCCGCTTCTTTAGCATTGATGGTAAGCTAGCAGCCAGAGAACATTTTCAGTGGTAATGAAACAAAATGATTTCATTATTATTATTATTATTATTATTATTATTATTATTATTACAGTTTATTAATATTGACATGAATGTTTTATTACATTTATAAAATAATGCTTAGATTCCTCTTTATGCTGCTGAAGTTTCAGAGCTAAAATCATTTTTAAGAAAAGACTCAAAGTTCATTTTGTCATAAAAACTGAAAATATGTTGAGAATTGTGTCAAAAGGAAACTAAACTTTTCTTATTTATTTAAACGTCGTTAAAAAATTTCAACATTTTAAAAACGTAAATATAATGACAGAATTAAGAGTTTCTAAAATTCACCTTAAAAATCATAAAACGGAGAAAAATTCAGATTATTATTCCTGCTGAGTGAGAAAGAGGAGCAGGAGGAGGAAGAGCTGGTCGGTACGGCGCCCCCTGGTAGGTCATCAACCTGCTGATGTTCAGACGAATCAGAACCATCAGAACCGCAGAGGAAACATTTATAGATTATTAAACAACCGGTTCATAATTGATTATTAACTGGAGCAAATCAATAAATCTGTTCAGCAGAGCTCTGCTAGCTTTAGCTTCTGCTAATATCTGCTATTGATCCCATCCGGTTATCGATCATCTAATCAATAATCAATAACCATCCACAGATTCATCAGAAAGTAAAACTGTTCCTGTTTATTTTTATTAATTTGTAAAATTATAAAAATGTTTAAAAATCTGCAGAAAGTTAATCATCAGATAATCGATTAATTGGTAGATTATTGGTTATCTCTGATGTGATGCTGCGGCGTTCAGCTCTGTTGACCTCTGACCTGGTTGGATCTCCATAGCAACCTGAATAGTAGAAACTCAGTATTCACTGACTTTGACTAGGCTGTTTTCCCAGATGAGGCTCAGCTGATCTCAGTCTCCAAACATTTTCCACCTGAGCCACTGTATCGCATCACATCGCATCGCGCCACGCCGCGCCAAAATGAACCAAATCGTTTTCATCCCTCAAACGCTGGAAAGAGTCAGAAAACATCCCACTTTAATCTCACCATCTGGGCTTTGACTAGGCTATTCCATGCCATGAATCTGCTGCAGCTTTTCCTCATCCATCTTCCCCACAGCATGATGCTGCCAACACCATGTTTCACACATTAGTGTTGGAACGTTGATGGATGGAATAATTTGATGTATTTTATTAAGAAGCTTTTAATCTGAAACATTTCGGTTTCAACAGATAAAACTTTATTTAAAATATTTAAAATTTCATCAGAAATAAACTTTTAATCTTAGATGAACCCAAAATGTTCCCATCATGGACCCTGGTTCTGGTTCTGGTCCTGGTTCCGCCTCAGACCCAGCTGTAGTCTGACCGAATCGAACCGGACCGGACCGGGGATCCAGTGTCTCCCTGACCCCGGGTCGCCTCCTACCTTCTCTTGGGCCCGGTTCAGCCTCTTCTGGACGTTCAGGGCCAGCTTCCCGGCCGTTACGCCCTTCCCCAGCTCGGCCATGTCGCAGCGTGGAGTGGACCCGATCCACGCAGGAGAACCAGCGGACAAACGGCGCTGCTCTCTGCGGCAAAAGCGCTGCGGTGCGCGACTCGGACAGTAACTCTAATCCTCCTGACTGCTTCTTAAAGGCGCAGGGCGTAATTTAATCCGACCTGGGTGTGTGTGTGTGTGTGTGTGTGTGTGTGTGTGTGTGTGTGTGTGTGTGTGTGTGTGTGTGTCCGTGTGTGTAAAAGAGAGAGAGGCAGCAGGTTCCAAACTCTCCTCCTTAATCACCTCAAAGTTCAGCAGATATTAGTCTGAGCCATCAGCCTCTTAAAGGCGCAGAGTGTCTTTATTATTAGCCGACACCTGTTGCATTCTGGGCCGCTGCGGGTCAGCAGGGGTCCGATCTATAAGCAGATGTTACGTGAGTTTCACTCTATAAGTAGGAGCTGATGGAGAGGCTGCGTAGCTTAGCATCATCAGAATCTTTAGCAGCTCAATTCAGGACAGAAACGCCGCAAACCCCAAAGGCTCCTCAAACTTCCTCTGAATGCTAACAGCTGCTAGCATTAGCTGTTCAAACACCAGATATTCTTCCTCTGAATGCTAACCACTGCTAGCAATAGCTGTTAAAACACCAGATGTTCCTGAATATGCATTAATACTGAAAACAGGCTAGCATCAAGAGCCAGTCAGTGGACAGAATGGTGCTTCTGGATTAGCTGCTTTGCTAACACCAACTGCTTTGCTAATGCTAGCTCCTTTGCTAACACTAGCTGCTTGCTAATGCTATCGCCTGGTAGCAGGCTATTGTTACCAGGCACTCTATCGCTAATGCTAGCGATAGAGTGCCTGGTAGCATTGCTCCAAGGTATTTCTGCTTCCCACACTGCGTTTCCTTCAGATGATTCAGATCTGAATCACACAAGAAAATTAAATCTGTAAAACATGGACTGGATTTCAGATCAGGATGAAAACATGGACTGGATTTCAGATCAGGATGAAAACATGGACTGGATTTCAGATCAGGATTTTCTAGTTTTAATGATTTTAAAGTTTCTGATTCATCAGAACGGAATCCCATATTCTGTTTCACTGTTGATAAGGATCAGTGGGCCCCATATGGGCTGGACCGGGCCCTCCTCCTCCTCCTCCTCATCATCATCTTTAATATCATCAACATCATCAACAGTTTATCTGTTGACTTTTACTGGTTTTGTTTCCACAGATATATAAACACAACAACACAACTCATTTCCACAATTTAATTAAAAAAAATAAATATTTTCTCTAACAAAAATAATAACAACAACAACAACAACAACAACAACAACAACAATAATAATAATATTACATGAAGGGATTTTAATGTAAATGTTTTTCCTAACATGGGGTAAATATTTACAAACTTCTCACCATGAATCAAAATCCTTCTGAATTCATTAAATCATCTGTTTTATAAATTAGCTTTAAATATTAATATATTCTGTTTATTTGCTTGAAAGTGACTTAAGTTCTGATACAATGAATGAAAATTAGAAATTAATTTTTAAAAACAGAATTTAATGAATCTTTTTTCAGGTTGTTGGTTTATTTCTAGTAAAAATAATTTTTCCATTAATTTACTCTAAAAAAAATTTAATGACTCCAAATCTGTTTCAGCTATGAAAAATAATTTGATTTTAAATTGATCTGATCGAAGTTAAAATACAATATTGTGTTCAGGTCAAATTAGGTTTTACTTTAAATTAAGCAGGTACTTAATCTGGAGTTAATCTGGAGTTAACCTGTGATGTTTGAAACTCTAAACCCTGTGTGGGTTAAAATAAAGTATCTTAATGTGGATTAAAACGGGACAATTGAATCATTTTGCTGCCACCTGGTGGCCAGGATCATACCAGCTAATACTGGTTTAGCTAATTTACACAATATACACAAACATAAATAATTCTTGTGTTTAAATAATGAATCACTTCATAATTAAAAAACTTTGTTGATCCCAGAAGAAAATGAAACGTTGGAACTCATCCTGGTTTCTATAGCCAGCCCGGTCGCTCCTGTAGCAGTCTGTGTTACAACGCAACTCAAAAAGCATCTGACTGATTGTATGACAGCGTGTCATAAAAAATCGCCTGATAAATTTAAATGAACTCCATAATTTCAATTCTAATGAATAATATCTTGTGAAGGTAAATTTAGATTGAAGATTATGAATAATGAATTTTATTTCTGGTTTCAGTTGTTTGTGGTTTTTATTTCTGTTTAATGTTGGATGTTCAGAATATTTTTTAGTTCTAGAGTTAACTCTTCTTTACATAATTTGAGTGTTAGTCCTTTAGAGGGCGAACATGCGTTATGATGCCGTTATCAATAAATGACTGAAAAATTATCTGAAAGTAACAATATTATCATTTATCGCAATAACTCCTGGGACGACTTATCATAACGAATTTATGGAGACAATCTGGTCAGGACAACGGTTACATCTGGATTTCTGCTTCACAGTGCGTTTAATGTCTGCCGCTCCAGAAAAAGTTCCTCTTACTTCCTATTTGTTCCTGGTACTTCCTGTTTGTTGCTGGAACTTCTTGTTTGTTGTTGGTATTTCCTGTTTGTTGCTGGTACTTCCTGTTTGCTGGTGGTACTTCATGTTTGATGCCAGTCCAGCACGAAGTCCGTCTCGGTCTGATGCCGGTTTGTGAACCACCAGTTTGTTTCTTTTCTCTCACATGTCGCCCTGAGCGATGCCCAGCGGATGGAGGCGCCCCGGGTCCAGAATCGCCCGGCCCAGCCAGAGTAAGATCCGTGAGTACCAGTGCAGGCTGTTGCCGTGGTGCCCAGCGCTCCCAGTCCAGCGGTGCAGGAGGCGGAGCGGGGCGAAGGCCTGGTGGGCCAGCCGGTGGCCGTCCACCGCCGCGTAGCAGGATGCTGCCACGCCGTCCACCATGATGGTTCCCTGCCGGGTCAGCGGGGCGAACGCCCCCCGGCTCGTTGTCACACTGACCCCGACGATCCGGGACAGACGCGCTGCCCCGCCGGCCTCCACCAGGACGCACTGGCCGGGCCGGGCGGCGCCGGCATAGGCGGCCCGCAGCTGGCTGGCCGCCGGCGCCGCACCCTCGGAGCAGTTCCTACCTGACAAGAACAGCAGGTGGGCGGCAGTGAGGGCGAGTCGTTGCCCGGCCGCAGTCTGCAGGCTAACAAAGAGCCGCGGCGTGTCCGGGTCCCGGTCCAGGAAGGTCATGACCTCGCTGAAGACCAGGCCGCTGTTCACCAAGGCCAGGACCCGGTCCCCGGGCTGCAGCGCTCTCATGGACCTCCGGGTGCCGCCCTCCAACATCACCGAGGCGTTTCCAGGGAAACAGCCGCCTGCCTTGGCCGCCATGGAGTGATCTGAGGACGGACAGAGAGACGGAGGCAGACTGTGAGGACAAGACGTCTTCTGATCAATAACTGTTCAGATATGATAGAAATCATCCTACTGGACCCAATAACTGATCTATAAATATTAATAAATGTCTCCATTTCCTCCAATTGGTGATTTTACAACCAGAACAGGAAACACTGAATATCATAACAGGAAATTATGTTTATAACCCAAATCAGGAAATATTGGTAATATTAGCTGATTATATGTTGGTGATTTTCTCATTTTCACCTGAACTTCAGAAATAATATGAAATCATTTAACAAGAAGCAAAAAGATTAATCTGAAGCTAATGCTAACCCAGCTAATGCTAACCAAGCTAATGCTAATTAAGCTGATGCTAACCCAGCTAATGCTAACTAGCTGAAACAGTTCAGCTGAATCAGTATATTCAAAGCAAAGTGGATCAATGATCCAGATTCAACCAGTTCAGAACCAGAGCTCCCATCATATGGTCTCCATGGCAACTCAAACTTCATCGTTGCTCAAAGTCCTTCATTATGAGGGAGGGACGGCCCATCTGACCCAACCATGATGCTGCCACAGACCAGTGAATGCACCACCGAATGGACCAGTGGCCAGTGAACGCATCGTCCTGCTGCTTGTTTTGAACTTGGCACAGAGGAAACCTTTAATGGCCGACAGAGTCATGGATTTTAGTTTAACCTTCAAACTTCCTCTGGTCTCCCAGCAACCAGCACAGCCAAGCCTTCAGGTACAATTTGGAGGTGTTTGTGCTTCTGGAAGTGACTGTTCTCGTAAGGCCCTGAATGTCTCACTGCTGCCTTCAGGTGACATTGGCTCGGCTAAATCCAGAGAACAACATGGCCTAATCCAGACTGGTGTGGTCCAGTCCAGAACCAACAACCAGAACCGGAAACCAGAAAAAATTTAAAACTTCTGAAACAAAAATTTGCAAAAGCTAAACTAAGCAGCCAGAGAGAGCAGTTTATTATCATTAATATCATTATTGTCGTTAGTACAGTATATATACAGTTTTATCTCAGCCTCCTTGTTCAGATTTATCCAGACTCCTTCAGGTTTTTTCTCCTGATCTAAATCAGTCTTGGTGCTTTGTCGCCCTCTGGTGGTGAGGTCATGTAAGTCACTGACCTCGTTTTAAAGGGAAAACGGAATGAAAATGAAAGATACCAACTTGATAGTTTCCCTTGTGATCAGGTCAGGGA
>NW_015112964.1:313751-321882 GCF_001443285.1 Poecilia latipinna | reverse complement strand
GTCAGCGGGGCGAACGCCCCCCGGCTCGTTGTCACACTGACCCCGACGATCCGGGACAGACGCGCTGCCCCGCCGGCCTCCACCAGGACGCACTGGCCGGGCCGGGCGGCGCCGGCATAGGCGGCCCGCAGCTGGCTGGCCGCCGGCGCCGCACCCTCGGAGCAGTTCCTACCTGACAAGAACAGCAGGTGGGCGGCAGTGAGGGCGAGTCGTTGCCCGGCCGCAGTCTGCAGGCTAACAAAGAGCCGCGGCGTGTCCGGGTCCCGGTCCAGGAAGGTCATGACCTCGCTGAAGACCAGGCCGCTGTTCACCAAGGCCAGGACCCGGTCCCCGGGCTGCAGCGCTCTCATGGACCTCCGGGTGCCGCCCTCCAACATCACCGAGGCGTTTCCAGGGAAACAGCCGCCTGCCTTGGCCGCCATGGAGTGATCTGAGGACGGACAGAGAGACGGAGGCAGACTGTGAGGACAAGACGTCTTCTGATCAATAACTGTTCAGATATGATAGAAATCATCCTACTGGACCCAATAACTGATCTATAAATATTAATAAATGTCTCCATTTCCTCCAATTGGTGATTTTACAACCAGAACAGGAAACACTGAATATCATAACAGGAAATTATGTTTATAACCCAAATCAGGAAATATTGGTAATATTAGCTGATTATATGTTGGTGATTTTCTCATTTTCACCTGAACTTCAGAAATAATATGAAATCATTTAACAAGAAGCAAAAAGATTAATCTGAAGCTAATGCTAACCCAGCTAATGCTAACCAAGCTAATGCTAATTAAGCTGATGCTAACCCAGCTAATGCTAACTAGCTGAAACAGTTCAGCTGAATCAGTATATTCAAAGCAAAGTGGATCAATGATCCAGATTCAACCAGTTCAGAACCAGAGCTCCCATCATATGGTCTCCATGGCAACTCAAACTTCATCGTTGCTCAAAGTCCTTCATTATGAGGGAGGGACGGCCCATCTGACCCAACCATGATGCTGCCACAGACCAGTGAATGCACCACCGAATGGACCAGTGGCCAGTGAACGCATCGTCCTGCTGCTTGTTTTGAACTTGGCACAGAGGAAACCTTTAATGGCCGACAGAGTCATGGATTTTAGTTTAACCTTCAAACTTCCTCTGGTCTCCCAGCAACCAGCACAGCCAAGCCTTCAGGTACAATTTGGAGGTGTTTGTGCTTCTGGAAGTGACTGTTCTCGTAAGGCCCTGAATGTCTCACTGCTGCCTTCAGGTGACATTGGCTCGGCTAAATCCAGAGAACAACATGGCCTAATCCAGACTGGTGTGGTCCAGTCCAGAACCAACAACCAGAACCGGAAACCAGAAAAAATTTAAAACTTCTGAAACAAAAATTTGCAAAAGCTAAACTAAGCAGCCAGAGAGAGCAGTTTATTATCATTAATATCATTATTGTCGTTAGTACAGTATATATACAGTTTTATCTCAGCCTCCTTGTTCAGATTTATCCAGACTCCTTCAGGTTTTTTCTCCTGATCTAAATCAGTCTTGGTGCTTTGTCGCCCTCTGGTGGTGAGGTCATGTAAGTCACTGACCTCGTTTTAAAGGGAAAACGGAATGAAAATGAAAGATACCAACTTGATAGTTTCCCTTGTGATCAGGTCAGGGACTGGGCCCTCGCCACCCGCTCTGGGGGAGAAACAGGAGGAAGAGGAGGGAGAGAGAAAGAGGAGGGAGTAGGAGGGAGAAGAAGGAAATGTCTGTTACCATCAGAGGAAAAACTGGCTGACTTTACGTTTCCTGAATGGGCGGGTAGAGTTTAGGCTGGAGGGATTACTTCCTGCTGGAGGGATTACTTCCTGCTGGAGGGATTACTTCCTGCTGCAGGGATTACTTCCCGCTGGAGGGATTCCTTCCCGCTGGAGGGATTACTTCCCGCTGCAGGGATTACTTCCCGCTGCAGGGATTACTTCCTGCTGGAGGGATTACTTCCTGCTGCATCAGTTCCTGAAACTGGGTGAGTTTCTCAGTAAAAACCTAAAGATAAACCTGAGTTGTTTCCACAGGACCGAACCAACAGGACCGACCCAACAGAACTGACCCGTCCTCCACCCAGAAACTCCCTCATGTTTCCCAGGACGTCTCCATTCAGAAACCAGATCAGCCGAAGGCGGGTCAGCGCATCACTGTGAGGTCTCAGTGAGGTCACAGTGAGGTCACAATGAGGTCACCGTGAGGTCTCAGTGGGGTCACAATAGGGTCATGGCAGGGTCACAGTGGGGTCATACTGGGGTCACGGCGGTGGCCCACCTGACTTGACGCTGCAGTGGACGTGCGCCCGGGACTCGTAGTGGACCCAATCGAAGCCGGCCTCCACCGCCAGCCGGGCCAGCATGGCGTACTTGTGGCGGTCACGGTCGGACGTAGTAACGTCAACGGCCCGGCCCTCGTAGTGCAGCGAGCTGGACGAGTGGTGGCCGTCCTCGTCCCAGCCCTCGGTGACCCGCAGCCGGACCCCGGGCCAGTGGTTCATCACCGAGATGGCCAGAGAGTTCAGCTTGTCCTTGCAGCGCTGCAGAGCAGAGAGACGGAGCATTTAGCCAGGCGCTAACAGGTTAGAGGTTAAAGATAAAGGGTGAGGATGAGGCGTCTCGACTTATGGAAACATCAGATTCTGACATTTTGTTCTCAAAGTTCTGATTTAGATCAGAGATAAAAGATGGACTGTTCCTTTAAACTGAGGGTGATGATGATGATGATAATGGACTCCACCTGATTGGTTCTCTTTAACGAGAAAACTTCAGTTTATAATTTCAGTTTATAATAACAATAATCACTTTTCACATTTCATCTGATGTCATATTTAAAGAGTAACCACCTGATGGTCACCCTGGTAACCACCTGTTGGTCACCCTGGTAACCGCCTGTTGGCCGCCCTGGTAACCGCCTGATGAACAGCAGGGCTCGAGTAAAGCAGGTTTGGACTATACCATTCCTGATGAGTTTATTTCAGATGATTTTCGTTGAAACAGAAACAATCCCATAATAATCACCTGCTGCTCTGACCTGGTTACCATGGAAACACTGTTAACGGAAAGGTCTTTCATTCATCACCCTGAAGCTAAACTTTGATTCTCTGATTTGTTCTCAGGTGTAGTTTATCCAGATCAGCAAATCTATAGAGCTGCAGCTAGGAGTGGTGTTACGGGGGCCCATCGGGGACCCTGGGGGCCATCAAACCTCAGAGCCAGGCCTGTTCAGCAAACTGACTGTGAGTGATTAACTGATGACGTCATTACACTGATACATTTGATCAGAAATCTGAATAGAAAAAAAAATTTATTAAAAATTTTTGTTGGATTTTATTGAGTTTTTATTTGTTTCCTTTATTGAATTTTTTTCTTCCTTAGTTTTTTTTTACATGTTATATTACGTTTAAATAAAGTCAATTTAACAAACTTCTTTTGATTATAGAAACAAGGTAACATGTTTTAAAGTTTTTCTGTTTTCAGTGTTTCTAAACATTTGAGGTTTGCATGATGTGTTTTCGGTCCCGCAGCATCTAATTAATGCGGTTCTGCTGATAAACTCGAGCCGTGTCCGTGAGGCGTCCCTCAGCGTCCCTCGTTCGGGCATCGGACCGCATGAAACCCTATAAAAGTCTCTTCCAGGCTGCCGGGAGAGAACAGCTGCGGCTGCGCTGCTCTGGAGGTTCTGGCGCACCAATTGCGCCACTTCCGCATAAACACACGCAGAGAAGGAGAAGGAGAAAAGATTAAATGTTTAAATAATCTGAAAGAGACGCGCTTTGTCCAACAGGACCAGAAATGAAACAAATTTAACAGAAAGTTTTTCATTTCCGTTACAAATATAATCAAATCAGCTGAACAGTTTTTACAGTGAGGCGCCCAGGAACGGATCAGCTAAATGCATCAGAGGGGCCACAATGAAGGCCGGGGCCAGGAACAGGCTGTTTTCACCAACACACACCGGAGGAGCAGCGGGACAAACGGGACGCTGTCTGCGGACCGGAGGGTTCAGTCTGCATTCATCAATCTGACTGAAACAAATTCATTTGATTTAAAATCGGATTTATCTAATCGATAACAAAACAAGTTTCAAAGAAAACTCTGTGACTTTAAAATCGGATCGAATCGAATCAGTTCAATCGGATCAATCGGTTCAGTCTTTGATCTACAGCTGCAGCCTCCCCCGCGTGGGTTTGTGGATATCCGGCAGTGGCCACCGAAAGTTGATATTATTAACGGGTTTTCCAGCGGAAGTTGGCAGCCCAATAAATCCCACGTCAATGCTAACGTCATAAACATCGCGGGAGGTAGGCCCACCGGCGGCTGCTGCGGCTGAGGGCGGGAACGCGCGTGACCAGGTGATCCACCTGAACAAGCTGCTGCTGCGTAGACTACCACACTACCAGACCCACTCTGCTACCCACGAGCTACCGAATGTCTGCGGACTTCGACTAGGCCGAACCTGCGTCATGAGGCGGTCCGCCCCGGTGTTCTCCTCGTCCTTGAAGATGATGTCCGGGTTGTAGTTGGGGCTCAGCTCCTTGAAGCGCTCCGAGCCGCGGCTGATCTTCCCCTCCGCCTTGCCGCTGGCGCCCAGGGTCTGCTCCGCCACGTTGGGGCTGAACTGCTTCAGGACCAGTGGCACCAGCTTCCGGGGGCCCCGCCGCCGGCCGTGGCCCTTCCCCGGCCCGCAGGCCAGGCCGGCCGGCGGCAGCAGCAGCGCGCAGCCCGCCAGACAGGCCAGCAGCGCGGGGAGCCGCATCCCGCCGAAGAGACTGCTTCAGCTCCGCCCGGCGTCCCGCTGCGCTGTCAGACTGGAGGTGCCGTGGAGGAACTCATGGCGCCCCGAGGGGGAGCAGCGGGGACCAGTAGGAACCAGTCAGGATCAGAGAGACCACTAAGGACCAGTGGAAACCTGTGGAGACCAGCAGCGGGGACCGGAGAGCCGCTCGGTGCGTAAAGGTGTCCAATGCGCCGCAGCGCAGCCAGAGGCAGCAACAGGTGAGGGCGGGCTGAAAGCTGCGGCCGCGGAGCCGCGGCGCGCCGCCGCCTGTCCGGCCGGCAGGTAGAGAGTCCCGCAGCAGACGGTGAGTCCCGCAGCGCGGCGGGTCTTCGGGTCTCCTGGTGCCCCAGCTGCTGCGGCTCAGTGGGAATGGAGAGCTGCCGCTGCGCTGCGGGCCAAATGAGGAGGAGGACCGCGCCCTGCGGGACCTGCGGGACCGGCCCTCTGCCCGCCGACCACTCCCCCTGCCCCCGCCTGGCAGCGCACGCACTGAACCAGGTGACCCGGCTGGTAAATAATTATAATCCATGATAATAATTCATGTTTCTGTTTGTATCCTAAACTCTAGAAGTGGAACATAGATCAGATTTCCAGATGTTGATCTAGAAATGTTTTCTATCCTTCCGCTGGGCACCCTGGGCAGAGAGCCACGATCTGATGCTGGGCGCCTAAACTTTCCTCAGCATGCAGAAACTTAATGAAGACTTCATTTCCCAGAATACCCTGCGTCAGTGAGGAAGAGGAGGACAAAGAGGCGCTGACGATGTAAACTTTATTGATACAAAGATAAAATTGAAAAATCTGATAAAACTTCAGAAGCTTAAAACTCTCTGAGCCAATCAGATGCTGCGACCGAGTCACTTCCTGTCTGTCATCGGAACAGGCCCACTTTCTTCTTCTTTGGTTTGGAGGACTGTCGCTCTGCAGGGCGAGTCGCGCCGACAGCCGGAGCCTGAAGAACAGAAACGTGCTTTCAGACACATTCAAACTTTTCAGAACTTTTTCTTCAGAATAAAACGAGTTTATGGATTTTATCAGCAGCTTTTCAGAATTTCACACCAAATACATCTGAAAAGTGTGGCCTGCTGCTGCTGTTGGCAGGTTTGAATGTTTCAGCTTCAGTCGGATGGAAGAAAAATGTCTGGGATTGTCTGCTGTGTTTCTTCCTGTTCTCAGTTCTCCTGAAGCTGGATGAGATGCAGACGTACCCTGACCTGCGCCGCACCACCGGGTCCAACTGGGGTGCCGGGGTTCTGATCAACCGGGCCGCTGGGGTTCTGGTTCTCTGGGTCGCCTCCATCAGGTCCAATCACTGGCAGGCAGATAAAACAGGAAGTGTTTAATTAGAGACGCTCTCATTGACTTACTGGTTCAAATACAGCTTTCACACATTTAGACTCGATTTAATCTGATATGATCAGATGATCATCAGCAAACTGAGTTTCTGTCCATGTAGCCTGATGTCTGCTGCTTGTTCCTCCAGTCGGTCTGTTTCTGGTTCTGGTTCAGACTCACCTGTAGTCTGTGCTGGTGGTTCTGGTTCTGGTGGTTCTGTCCGGTCTGGGTCACCATGGGTCTCCTGGGGTCGTCTGCGTTTGTGCAGTGCGGCGCGGCGAGCTGTGACGGCGGAGTAGAGCTGCTGTAGGTCGGCGTTGAATCCCGGAGTGTCGGACGGATCCGACCTCAGCACAGGAAGGTTCTGGAGAGAAGCCGAGTCCGGATCAGCAAGGATCCAGAACCTTCAGAGTTTTTAATAGAGTCAAAGGAAAATTTCTCACCAAAAACTGGAACTACTCATGAGGCTGAACATTTCTGTTTGAGGTTTTAATGATGAATCTTTTTAAAAACTTTGTTTTTTATTATTTTTTTTACATTTATAATCCCCATATTTATGTCTTTATAAATCTGCAGTTCGGTTCCTTCCTGGGATCGGACCCAGAATCCTGCAGCACCTCTGAGGCATGACACAGGAAGTAATGTCATCAGCCTCTCATCACAGGTCAGGATGCGACCAGCAGCAGGAAGTGATGCGGCGAGCTCCTGCGGCGTTTAGCCGCTGCTATTTTCTCTGCTAAGGAGACAAACTGTCAGAATTAGCTGGGTAAATATTGACCCCCTCCTCCCCCGGGTCAGTGGGGGGTTAGGGTGGGGGCAATGGGGGATTGGGTGGGGTAAGGGGGCAGTGGGGGATAGGGTTGGGTAAGGGGGTTGCTCTCTGCGGTCAGACTCCAGGTTGCTCATTGATTTATTTTTGTTATGTGTTGGTTTAAATATCGTAAAAATAAATGTGGCTGCGGCGCGTCGCACAGAGGAGCCAATGTGGCAGAAAGCAGCAGAAAGCCCCCCTTATTCTGCCCTAATGCCCCTCGGGGGTCTGGCTGCACACCGCCTCACTTCACCTGAACCGGCGGCGCTAAAATCTCCATGGAGCTCTCCTGACCCGTACGGAAGCCCATTAGTGCCACTGGCAGGATATATGAGCTTCTGGCCTATTTAAAGCCCTGGATTCATCTAGAAGTCTGACTCCTCTGGTCTGTCTGATCTGCTGGGGATCCAGAGTGCATTCCTGTTTCTTTACAGCAGAAATCATGTTAACTAAACAAACAGCAAACAGTTTCACTTCCTGGTTCACCAACAGGGTCACCTGCAGTGACTTTGAGCTGTCAGCAGGGGCAGCACTCTGACGGTTGGTCAGGCTCTCCTGCGTTGCCATTGATCCCAATTTACCTTTAGCCCTAAACCCTCTGTGAGCCAGCTGACCCGAACCCAAATGACCAGGAAGGAGTCCTTGGTCAGCTGTTGCTACGGCAATGTCTGAAAGCAGAGATGATAACCTGCAGGCATTTCTGCTGAGGTATCAGACGATGCTTCTGCTCCTAGCAGGAATAGGCTTCCATACCTGGCTGGAACGAACGAAGTGAGGAGCAGCTCACCTGGTGGCCACGCCCCCAGCGTTTTGTCTCGTTTTGGTTCCGTCTCACCATTCGGTCTCGTTGTTGTTCCGTCTTAAAGTTCTGTCTCGTTTTGGTTCCGTCTCAACGTTCAGTCTCGTTTCGGTTCCGTCTCACCGTTCTGTCTCGTTTCGGTTCCGTCTCACCGTTCTGTCTCGTTTCGGTTCCGTCTCAACGTTCGGTCTCGTTTCGGTTCCGTCTCAACGTTCGGTCTCGTTTTGGTTCCGTCTCAACGTTCGGTCTCGTTTTGGTTCCGTCTCAACGTTCTGTCTCGTTTTGGTTCCGTCTCAACGTTCTGTCTCGTTGTTGTTCCGTCTCAACGTTCGGTCTCGTTTCGGTTCCGTCTCACCGTTCAGTCTTGTTTCGGTTCCGTCTCAGCGTTCTGT
>NW_015112964.1:302722-310188 GCF_001443285.1 Poecilia latipinna | reverse complement strand
TCTCAACGTTCGGTCTCGTTTTGGTTCCGTCTCAACGTTCGGTCTCGTTTTGGTTCCGTCTCAACGTTCGGTCTCGTTTTGGTTCCGTCTCAACGTTTGGTCTTGTGTTTGCAGACTCTAATCCTGGATTTCAGCACCTTGTTGCCCTGCTCTCAGCTGTCCCAGTAACCCTGCGGCCTCCCAGTCCCGACCCAGTTCCAGTGACAGGTAGATTGATGTGGATGAAGCTCTGGATAAATCAAACTGGTCGCTGTCCTGGATTGTTAGCAGAGGCAGGCTAACGGCTTCATGACTCACTGACTAAATTTATCATTTCAGCCGTCCAGCCGATGATTTTCACACCAGCACGTCACTCCGAGTTCAGATGAAACCAGTGTCCTTCCCAGCTCAGCCATGAATTCCTCACACAGCTGACAGTTTCCATCTTCAGTCCTTACAGGAGGAAAACGATCAGGTAGAAACCATTTCACCTGCAAAGCTGTGTGTTCAGGTTCACTGCAGCAGCAGTGAACAGCGATGATGCAGTTGGTGACGCATTTTGGTTTTCAGACCAGAAAAACGTCTGGAATCTACAGAAGAAACAAAACTTCTGACTTCAACAGAGTTAGAATCCAAAAAAATAGCCTGAAAGTGTCAATTATGTTGTTGAAAAATGAAAATATTGTCGAACCTTTTTTGTTTATTATAGGATTGTAAATCAGCACTTTATCCATAAACAACTCAAACATTTATGATTTTAAGAATTCTTTTGAAAAAAGTGTCCCTAATGTTCTTCCGTAACGTTGAGAAAAAGAAAAGATGAACTTTACTGTCTCAGTCTGATGAACTGACTAATCCAGACTTTTCTGTCCTGAAGTTGGACAATAAACAGATGTATCTTCATCCTAAAATAAACCTCTGTATCATCAGCAAACTGACACCAATGGAGCCCCATACCATCTCTTCTGACTAACTTTATACATTTATTTAGTCAAAATTCTTTCAAAATGTTTTTTAGAACATCACAAGACAAAAGTCTTCAGCTTAATTAATTTTCACAAACTTTCCCTACAAAGCGACGTTAAGATGATAATTGAGCCACTTACAGGATTTAAACCTCCTGCTGCATTAACTGCATATTTCTACACTGTAAATAAGGTTGTTATGCTTTAGGCTTTATTTATTACTTTTAGGACAATGCAGTAGAAAAATGTCCGGCTGAAGGCAGAAAGCAGCAGATCTGCATCGGAATGCCACATTTGGGAGCCACAGTATTTCTGCCCAATTACGTGATTCATGTAAACCTCAAGTGAGGTGTTTTGGTCAGGAGCCGCCACAAATTGTCAGATGCCTTTATACTGCCGAGCAGGTTGCCATGGAGACACAAAGCCGCCTGCCCAAGAAACAGGAAGTGGGCGACGTTCCCAAGCGGTGACAGTTCAGAGCTGCAAGCGCGCGGCACGCGTCAATGCAGCCGGGCACCGATGTCAACAAAGAGACGAAGGACAGTCCTGTCAATCCAGCTTCCACTGGGAACACTGGGACACCAGATCCCCACTGGGACACCGGATTCCCACTAGTTGAATCAGAACTTCATAAAATCCAAATTTTTGTGTATTTGTTAAACTCCCCTGATTTGTGTTTCATTCTTCTATGAACCTCATTTGTTTATTTCTTGCTATTTGTTCAAAGAAAACATCAGAGGAAACAGAACTGCTGCCTACTTCAAAATAAGAGCATCTAACATTTTGGATTTTTAACAGTCGATAACCAATTTTAAACACAGGTCCAGTAAATTAGCGCTTATTATCTGTATAAATACATTTAAAGAAACTAAGTAAGCTAAAATGCTAACCTAAAACTAGCTCTGCTATTAGCGCATTAGCAGAAGAGTTCCCAGCAGTGAGGTCGACCGTAGCTGTTAGCTTGTGCTGTTTTCTCTGTGCGTATTGGTGCATATTAAGCTATATTTTATGAACTATTAAAACAGGAAGCTAGCAGCGTTTTAATAGGATCATAGTGTATTAGTACGCCGCTGTGCTTCTTGACTCCCTTGGATACCACAAAGATGTCTGTGTAAGCTAGCGTAAGCTAACATAAGCTAGCACTAGCTAGCATAAACTTCTGTCCTCCAGGAAGTCGGTGATTGTTTCACTTCCTGTGTCTTTCAGAATAAAGTTGTGGTCAGGAATCACGACTCAGTGCTTTGAGGCCTATTCAAAGTCTGTAACTGAGATATTTCCAGATATCCTCACAACCAGAACCGGAAAAAGATAGGGACGCCCCAACACACACACACACACACACACACACACACACACACACACACCTACTGTAGAAGCTGGTTTGATCCTGAAAGCATCAGACCTGTGTCTCTGTCCTCCAGCTTTAGCCGCAGTGTGTGTAAATAAGTGTGTGTGTGTCAGCCAGACTATTTCCACCCGTGTAAATGTTGACCTGCGCTGGGCGGGGTGTTTGTGTGGCGGCCGGTGGGGAAACGCAGCAGAAAATAAAAGCAGCAGCTCCTGTCATCAGGCAGTCTTTCCGCTGTGCGCCTGCCCTGCGCTCCCCTCGCTGTGGGAAACGAAAGCCACAAGGGGAACAAACAGTCGCTGATGAGGCCGCGCACAAATAACCGAAAATGTCAAAAAGCGTCAGCCGTGAGGGGAAAACACAGCAGCTGAAAGAAGCTGGAGGTTAAAAACGCTGCTGAGAATCAGACAGAATTCAGCCCAGACTGAAACGATCACAACATACTAAACTACATGTATGTACTTCTAAATTATAATAACAACAATACTGTTACTGAGATAAACCTATAACAGTATTATTAAAAACACATTTACAGAATGTCTTCAAATTAAAAAAGAAAGTTTTCTTTTTCTTTTCTAACACAACAAAATGTGTATTTATGATGGATTTCATTATTTTATATATGGAAGCTGAACATGTTTTTAACAACTTTTAAATTAATTAAGGAAATGTAAGTAGAACAGCTTTTCTGAAAACAGATCAATTATTTATGTATTAAAATGATTAATTATTAACGAATCATTTGAAAATGCTATTTAAAAAAAAGATTTTCCTATTTTTTAGTGACATCCAGATTAAAACAAAAAAAATTGCTAAAAGGTATTTTCTTTGCAAATCAAAACAAATTATATAAATAAATTACATTCATTCAAAGTTTAATAAAGTAATGAATGTGATTTATTTTAATCCTGAAAACTCTCCAGAGCTGAAACAAGGTGGCGCTAGAGATCCTATCAATTCAATAATCAATTCAAGATCAATAAATGATCAATGAGGAGAAAAATTACTTCATGCAGCCTTATAGGTGTTTCAGGTCAGAGGTGGTTGCCATGGCAGCTGCTAACAACACAAACAAAGTCAGCAAATGGCTGATATTCTGGCCCCAACCTGATAAATACATCACACACACGCTAAACGCCTCTGATTCATATGCACGCACACACACACACACACACACACACACACACACACACACACACCGCTCCAGCCAATGGTTGATCTTCCAGTCTCAGTGACATTTTTCCCAGAAACTTTTATTGCAGACCTGCTTTACAACCGCGGCAAAACACATACATTTTGAATATTTCAGAAACAGTGATAGTTGTTTAATTTAATTTTGAAAGTTTTAATTTTGAAAGTCTGATCAGAACCTGATCAGACCAGACTGGACTGCACCGGATCTGACCGGATCGGATCGGCCCTAATACCGAATGTGTTGTAGATAGAACAGACCTAACATAATCTTCCTGCTTACAGGATCTTTAAGAAAAATGTTAAAAAATGAAAAATGTTACAAAAAAAATCCCAGATTTTCTTTTGTTTTTGGATCAAAAATCGATCAAATCTCCACAGATTCTTTATAATTACTGAATCAAGTCAGAAGGAGAAAACTGAACAGAGTGGTTGTCATGACGATTTTAACAGAGCGGTGTGAAGCGCAGGGTCAGCAGGGAGACGAGACATTCCACACCTGGATGCAGCAAACACTCCTGGTTCCAGAGAGCCGCCATGACTGACTGGCAGCTGCTGAGTTCAGCTGTCAGGAGGCTAATGCAGCAGCAGCAGTCTGTGTTGCTGAGTTCTTACCTTCTGAATGAAGTCCTCTGTGTAGAGCTGTTTGTTGAAAACATCCGTCTGCAGGCGCTCTGCCATTAAAATCACACAAATCGCCATCAAACATCAAATTCAATGATCACAGCTGAGATCATTAAAGACTTCATTCAATTAATTTCATACATAAGACCAAAAATAGAACCTTGCTTATTTTGATCAGCTGCTGGCTTTACAGCAGCTGATGCATATTCCCTCAGATGTTGCTGAAAGCTGTTATATTATTGCTTGGATGTGCAGTTCTCCAACTTAAAGTTCCTGTTTCATAATATTTTGATTGTTTCTTTATGAAAGAGCAGAAAACAGACAGGGAGCGCTGCCACCACCTCAAATAGACAGCTTTGGGAAAGGGGCGGGGCTCTCCTCATCCACCAATCATAGCGCTTCTCTATTGGACTGTAAAACTGGTCAAGTGTTGGTCACTTCCTGTCTGGGTGTGTTGGTCACTTTCTGTCTGTGTTGGTCATTTCCTGTCTGTTTGTGTTGGTCATTTCCTGTCTGTTTGTGTTGGTCACTTCCTTTCTGTGTCTCTGTCCTGCTACCTCTGCTGAGCGTGGCTCCGTTCTCCCGGTAGTCCTGGATCTCCTCGTCCTTCCTGGCCAGCAGCTCTCCCAGCTCCTCCACCTGCCTGTGCAGCAGACGGCTCATGGCCAGCAGGGGGCGCACCAGCTGAGCGCACACCTGAGAAGCACAGAGCAGTTCAGGCGCAGTTGCAGCTGCCGTGTGTCCAGATGTGCCGCGGCTCACCAGAGACACAGGAGCGGGGCCGCAGCGGAACTCCCAGTGGAACGGCAGGCCAGCCAGCTCGCTCTTCAGCTTCAAGGTCATGACCCCGTCACGCCGCCACACACACATCTGGGCCTCGCCGCCACCTCCCCCCGACAGCCAGGGTTCAGCCGCCTCACGCAGGTGGGAGAAAAAGGCCTGAACGGTGGCGCGCAGACGCCGGTTCAGCTCCTGGAGGGCAGAGGCAGGTCCCTTATCATCATCTGCCGTAAGGTCACTGTACCAACAATGTAGGGTCACCGTACCTACACCATAAGGTTACAGTTCCTACACCATAAGGTCACCGTACCAAAAATGTAAGGTCACCGTATCTACACAATAAGGTCAACGTACCTGTGCCCGATGCTCGATGGCCGCTGCGTCCATCCGCTCCTCCCACACGCCCTGCATGTCGGTCAGCAGGACGTGGTACTCTGCGTCGCCGAACCAGCTCTTGGCCAGCAGCTGGCAGCCGTCGATGCAGACAGGAAGCCAGGGCTGCTGGAGGAGGAAGTCGTCAGCTGGGTCTGCTCTGGGATTCATCACCAAACCTTAACGAGGAGGAGCACACAACCAAAGACTCGTCATCACCAATTAATCACAATTGGTAAATTAAAATGAGGTCAATAATTTCCATTTTGATGAATAATATTATTTGACTGCCTATTTTGTTTCAAGACTTTATATTCTATGTCTTTCATGGTTTTGGTCCTGTGTGTTTTTATAAAATTAAAGTTTATTGGTCTTGGAGAGAGCAAAAACTTGAAAATTAGATATCATAGTTCATATCGCATTAATTCTTGGGACAATTTATCGTCCAGCAACATTTGTTATCAAGACAATGAGTGTGTCTCATTTTCAAACTACTTAATTAATTCTAACTTATGAAGCCCATATATAAGAAAACCTTCACCGTAAACCCAGTTTGGCCAGGCCACATCAACCCACAAATAGCTCCAGTTTTCGGGAAAAGAAATCAAAGGTTTTTTGTTAATTAATAATTATTAGAGGCTGACTTATTTAGAGCTGAAAAATAAACACGCCAGTTCTGTGAGTTTATGACGCCTTTATGCACACAGAGAGACACCTGAAGGACTCGAGGAAAAATCCTGGAAAAGTAAGAATCACCCACCATGCTTCGTTTAAAAATCCATGACTTTTCCACTTTAATCGTTTTATCTCCACAGCCAAAACACCAACAGCGTTTATATCAAATTAAATTAAATGAACAAATACTTAACTCTAATTCGGCATCACTTTCCAAACGCATATTTAGAATAACATGAGCTTTTTTAGCTATAATCCCCAAATGAACCTACCTTGATATATGTAGAGAGGGAGCTAATGGGAGCTTTTACTTGTTTTTAAATGTTATTACACATATCTAAGACTTATTCTGCTAAAACAAGTAATAACATATTAATATAGATTAATAAACGCGTAAAACCCAGAGTATTCCTTAAAAATGACTTAAGTTTCTAAAAGAACCGCAACCGGTTGTTGTTGACAAATTTCCCACACCGATAAGAAACAAGGACTTGAACTCCAAAGGTTCCGGTTTATAACGCCGTGCCTTTATCGCCCCCAACTGGTGCAAATGGTGTATTGCTCCAATAAATACATTTAAACTAATAATTTAATTAAAATATGTTGTAGGCATAAAAGTATGTTTTTCCATAACACTGTGGCTAACAGTATGCTTTACTATAACACGGGGGTTAACAGTATGCTTTACTATGACACCAACATCAACGGGCTCTTTTCCTTCAGATACATCATTAATTGAGCTTTAATAATAATACCCTATAATATATATATATAATATATAATACCCTATGCTTCTCTAAGTAATGGCTGATACTTAGTGAGTATGGAGGACCAAAACTGACATAATAATAAATAAAAGAATAAATATATAAATTAAAAAATACATATATATCGGACATAAATAAATAAAAAATAAATATAGAAATAAAAGAATAAATATATATCCAACATAATAATAAATAAAATAATCAATATAAAAATAAAAGTAGAAATTTATAAGTAAAAGAATAAATATATATTTTGATAAGAAATAAAAGCATAAATATATATTTCCATTTGCTGTATTTATTTCTGTATTGTTTTCTGTATTTATTTCTGTATTATTTCCTCGCTGTATTTCTGCTTCGTCGATATGTTAATTAGGTGGGCTGCCTTCTACGTCCAGCTCTCTATTGGTCAATAAACAGGAAAGAGAACGATCCGTGTGCAGATCGATTGTGAATGCCTTCGCTGTGGTCCTCTTCGGAGAGAGCCTTATAGACCCTTTTCACAAGACGTCAAACAACAAATGTTTAACATCATAACATCCACTATCTATACATAATCTAAACTGGACAAATTCCTCGTTGATTGATACCAGTTTCACTACGAAGGTACGTGTTTTGTTGTTTTTCTAGCTGTTAGTTGATATGCTAGGATAGCAATAGTAATTTGTTAGCTGGCTAACATTACGTAGCCTTTCTGTTTATTTAGGCTCTAATCTTAATCAGATTTTTATAGTATAGACTGGGGTTGCCACCCGTCATGGAAAA
>NW_015112964.1:297095-299885 GCF_001443285.1 Poecilia latipinna | reverse complement strand
AGCAGGTGGTTTAAAGTAATTATTCCCAGGAAAGGTAAAAAAAAAAAAAAACTGATGTAAAAACTAAAATGTGAAAAGGACAGAAACGTTCCCCTTTCCTTCTGATAGAAACGGTGGGTGAATGAAATCCAAACCTTTTATGGTTCCTGAGATGGAAATCTGTTTGGAGGCATCGTTTAGCGCAGTGACTACAAAAACATGCAGCACGAAAAAAACAACGTCAAAAGCTCAAATTATTCCCAGGTGTTAAACAGCATAAAAGCTGTTAAACTGCCCAACTTCAAAATGGCCGCTGCCTTGTTTCCTCCATCACAGCCCTGAACCTGGATGATTGATTGCCATTAATAAGAGAAACATCCACTGTGAAACACAACGGACATTTTATACTGTAATTCTCAATTCTGCCACAGGATGGAGCTGTTTCCCCCATGGGGTGAAAAATTCATAAAAAGCTGAATATTATAAAAAGCATGAAGGTTATGAACACCAAGAGATATATCCGGCATTAGGAGAGCTGAAAAGTATAAAAGTGGTGAAAATAACACAAAGTATGCAGGAGAAGAAGCGCGGTGAAATTTAAGGAGCAACCAGAAAAGTGGAAGTCAACAGTGTGAATCCTGCAGCATTCACACTAATCACTGGAGGTCTCTTTCTAACTGAACTTTGACCTTAGAGAGGCAACATGAGAGTCTGAGTCAGCATGAAGACAGACCAGAACAAAGATACCTGAACTTTGACTTGATGAGCTGGAAAAACTCTGAATGTTCATTGAAGTGATTCAGAAACTCTTTGAGTTGATTTCAATGACATCAGGGTCATAAAGGCTCCATCTCGTTCAACTCTCAGCTAAAACGCTCACAGTGTCCCCAAACAGCATCAATCAGTGCTGACATGATTCAGAAGCTCCGTTATTCCAGATTAATGTTCATGTAAACACATTTATTCAGACAATCTGAGGCTCATAAGGCGTCAGAGTGAGTTCTCATCAATTTAGGATGGAGTCTAACACACTATACAGCTGGCTGCTGCTTTGACCTCTGACCTAGCATTCTCCTTACTGCAAATATTCACACCCCAGGAAAAATCTGCTGATATCCAGATGTCTTCCTGTCTGACCAACAGTGAGTGATATTCAGTACTGTTCATTTCAGTTCATTTATATTAAATTAAAATGGGGTTATTCATAAAGCCCCAATTATAAATGTCAAAACGCTTTGCAAACAACATTCAGTTTATGTTGAGCAGGGGTCTCAAATTCCAGTCCTGGAGGGCCGCTGTCCTGAGTACATACTGTTGAAATAAAATTGAAATGCCTTTTGTAAATACATTTTCTCTATCAATGACTAAATTAACTGTTTGTGTAATGTAGTAACCATGTAGTGTTTAATATAATTATTAAATAGATGTTTTAAAGAAACAGCCACAAACCTTATGCCTTTGATCCACAATAGCAGCTTTAATTTATAATTTCCTCTCCTCCACATACTTTGTTGCCAGATGTGTAAAATTTACAAAAAGAAGCAATTTAAATGTAAAAGTTGCACATATGTAGATTACTCAAGAAAAGGTATTAACAATAGTTTTTTTTACAGAACTCTACACAACATCAATTAATTTATTAATAGATACATATAGATATATTAACTACAGAATAGATACACAAAGATTTCATTTCTAACAGCTGCAGTATTGAGTGTTCATCCAAGAAGTGTGACTTGCAGGAGCAGGGAGGCTCTGTACTGGTTTCTCCTTTTAAATCAAGAGGCCCATGATAGTTTGACTAGGCAGCAGATGTCCCACAGCTGATTGACTGAACCTGCCATGGACAGAGGAACAAGACCATCCCAGATATGGTAGGCTAGGTAGGCTACTGTTGAGAAAGATGGACAACAAAACAAATGGAGAAATTATGAATCACATCAGAATAAGTAATTTATTTGGCAGATGGTGCTTAAATCAATATTTAAAATGCTTTCCCAAACAACAGTGTTGGAAGATGTAAGTGATTTTTGTGAAACTTTACAACAACAGCACTGAAAGGAAGCGGTGTTTATGTTTCCTAACTGTGGCTAAAGCTGCTGCTAGCTGGTTTACTCTCCGATCTGAGACTGTTTATTTTATACACAGTCAGAGAATGGTGAATTGACAATGAGTAATAACTTCTATCTAACACTTAAATGGTGTTGTTATTAACCTTACCTTTTGTTATACCCTTAAGATAATGAATATCCGTGAATTTTTCAGTCTGGTTTCCAGAGGCAAAATCACACCGGAAGTAAAGATACACCTCTTCGAGTTATAGCGGCCATTGTCTGACGTCACTGTGAAAAGGGTCTCTTGCTGCAGAGGATCACGTTACATTGCTTAGTCAATCAGAGCTGCGAGGAGCTCTGATTGAAGGAGCTCCACTCTCAGCATGGATTTGAACTTGTGTCTTTAATTCCTTCAGCAAAGCTCAGTTTTTACCTGATTCTGTAGCTTTTGGTGTACAGTGATCTCTCGCTATAACGTGGTTCACCTTTTTTTCACAGTGCAATTGTATTCTGTGTCCTGATTGGCTAAACAGTCTCCGAACTCCTTCTCTACCTGTATACCAATAACGTATTTAAATATAAGTAATACAGATTAGCCATTCAGGAGATGAAAGCTGAAAACTTTGAACGCTGGAAAAAAAACTTTCTGCTGGAACAATCTGTGGCCAGAGGCAGCGCAAAACCGATCGGAGGCTCGGTTGACGAGATCCATCGCTCTGCCGTAGATACAGCTGTGAATCTCGCGGGGCAGCTTGGA
>NW_015112964.1:275275-293955 GCF_001443285.1 Poecilia latipinna | reverse complement strand
ATTTATTTATTCTTTTATTTATATATTTATTCTTTTATTTATTATTATGTCAGTTTTGGTCCTCCATAGGTGAGGGAAGAGAGACGAGAATAAAAAGCTGATAAACTGGACTCCATTCAGCCCTGTCAACTGTCAGGTCATGTGATTTATTCTAGGGAAACAGAAACTCGGGCGCTGTTCTCTCTGTGTGAGCCGCTGTTGCCCCGCAGCTGGATCTGGATTCATTTGGACTTCAGGGCTGACATGGACGTAGAGAAGAAGAACTCAGGCTGCACACAACCAGAGAGCTGGTAGTTCACCCATTCATTTCTGTAGCGTTATGTAACATCTTTAATTTTCTCGCAGGATTTCTGACAAGTCTTTTTTTAGGCGTGCAGCTGGAAAGTTATGAAAGTTGCAGAGTCAAGAAGTTTAGTCAGGTCATCGCTTAAAATACGTAACCGTCCCGTATATGTGCCTGTTAAATCCCGTACTGTTCCGTATTCTACAAATGTGTATGCATAGACAGTTTAGATGCGGTCCCCAAGTACTTTATTATAGTAGGCTGCCCCAGTCGTTGTTTCATTCACGGTGCTGGTGTTGCGATATTGTGTCCAACTGCTTTCTGGGTAACACAGACCAACCGAGACTGCCGCCGCAGTCTCTTACCCCCCGCCGCTTAAAACATAAATATATAGGGACTGGTCCCTTGGTAACCCTAGTCGAATCGCACCCCCCACCCCTCCACTTATCAGACTAGGACGACGCGCATTAGTGGGCGTCCCTTATTTTTATTTCTGAAAGGTGGCAACCCTAGTCAGGTCTGATGACAGAGACGGTGACTCAGACCAGGAAGTAACATTTTTCATCATCTGTTGGACTGAAATGGTTCTGCTGGTTCAACTATCAGCCGCTCTGATTGGCCAGATCGCTGCCCAGGTTGGTCACCATGGCAACGGGTCAAGGCTTCCTGGACTCCGAGAAAGATGAGGGAGTCATGTTTATCCAGGATAAATTATAACGAACCCATGATCAGATCCACAGATCGATTAGGTGAACCACGGATTGATTCTTCAAGCTTTCTTCAAATATTCTAGATCTATTAACTAATCAGGTGAATGATATCCAGTCCATCACGTTTTCTTTTCTTCAGTAGAGGAAATTGACTCTGTTGTCAATCCTTTCAGTTCAATACAAATATACTTTGTTTATGCCAAAGACAAATTAAAGGTTGCTGTAACTCAAAATCATCCAAGAATCTCCAGAGTTGTTGCGAATAGTGATGCTGTGGGCTGGAAGGACCTCCAGTAGCAGTCAGTCTTCCAGCGTATATTAGGAGGCTTCTGACTGAAGACTGTTGTTGTACGATGGTCTCATGCTAACAGCTCAATATCCAGGCAGCAGAGTAACCTGTACTAGATGACACCATCATCTGTTAGCTAGCTCTGTTAATCCACCTCCTCAGCTTTTGTTGCTTCTCTTTAGTTCCCTGTCTGCTCATCAGGTTAGAAAGAGAGACGCTGATGATATTATCCTTCGCCGTTATGAAGGCTGGAGCTTCTTCCTCCTCTCTCTGCTCTCTGGTTTCGATGTTAGCATTTATAATTTATAAACTGTTGGAAGTATTTATGTCAGATTAATGTGTCCATCATCTGATAAACTTTGATTAGGTGAATAATACCGCAATGTTAGCATGGTGTGCTAACCCTCTGTGCAGTGTGGAGCCAACAGGAAGCAAAGAGGAGCAGCTGTCGCTGATCAGCTGGAACATCGACGGTCTGGATGGAGACGAGCAGCCAGAGAGAGCCAGGAGCCTCTGCTCCTACCTCACAGAGTGAGACCAGGCTCATTTTCAGGGTCAAGGGTCACTGCAGATGTGTTTCTAACAGGTCTCTCCCCAGATACTCGGCTGATGTGGTGCTTCTGCAGGAGATGGTGCAGGCCTACATGCGGTTCATGCACAGACGTCTGGGAGATGCCTACAACTTCATAGAAGGTCCTGCAGCCTGAAGGCCGTCTGATGACTGGGTGACTCGGGGTGGTGGTGTGTGTCTCACAGTGTATGTCTTACAGTGTGTGTGTCTCACGGTGTGTGTCTCATGGTGTGTGTCTCACGGTGTGTGTCTCCTCCAGGTGGACAGGACGGTTACTTCACCATGATGCTGCTGAAGAAGTCCCGCCTCAGGCTGCTAGATCACCACATTCTCAACTTCTCAAAGTCTCGCATGACGAGAAACCTGCTGGTTGCTCAGGTTCCTGCTCGTCCACAAACAGCTAAGTCCTGTCGCCCAGGCTTTTATTGTGAAAATCCGCTCTGTTGGGCCAGGTGGAGTTTGAAGGCCAGAAGCTGAGTCTGATGACGTCCCACTTTGAGAGCTGCAAGGCCAACTCTGCAGAGAGGATGAGGCAGCTAAGGCTGGTGATGAAGGCGATGAGCCAGGCTCCGGATGACCAGACGGTTCTGTTTGGAGGGGACACCAACCTGAGGGACCACGAGGTCAGATTCCTCACCTCTCCTCCTAGGGGGCACCAGCGCGACCCATTCTGATTTTCTGTTAAAAAATGTAAAAAGTCGGCAGGAAATTTTAAAATATTCCTGGGTAGTTATATGATTAAAACTGAAACACAAGTCTGAAAAATGACAAACAATTCAAAGTAATGTAGATTTTTTTAAAACCCAACATAGTAACCAGCCAGTGAATTTTAAAACATCATTAAAACATTTTGTGTTTTATGTATGATGTTTTTCAGGGACTTTTAAGACTAGTTGTGTTTCAGTATTGTCAAAAATGAACACATAACTATTAGACTAATAATAGTTAATAACAGAGCAGCCTGGTGGGATCAGAGGAGCCTGGTAGGGTCAGAGGAGCCTGGTGGGGTCAGAGCAGCCAGGAGGAAGTTAGAGCAACCAGGAGGGGGTCAGAGCAGCCTGGAGGGGGTCACGGTTAGGCTTATAATTCCCAGGATGAAGCCCAGGTTTGTTTCCGGGTGTTTTCAGCCTCCTCCCTGGCGTTCCCTGCAGGTGGCCGCCGTGGGGCTTCCCGGGAACGTCGTGGACCTGTGGGAACAGCTGGGAGAGCCGGAGAAGTGCCGCTACACCTGGGACACTCGGGCAAACACCAACAATGAAATAAAATTCAAGTGCCAGTTCCGATTCGACCGGGTGTACCTCCGGCGGGCGAGTGGGGACGGTGTCCTCCAGCTGGAGCCTCGCAGCATGGCGCTGATCGGCCTGGAGAAGCTCCGGTGTGGTCTGTTCACCAGCGACCACTGGGGGATCTACTCCACTTTCTCTGTGACGCGCACATGAAACGCTTTCATTTTTCATTTAAATTTTTAAAACAGATAATTTTACAGAAGCTCAGAGTCATCTGTGACATCTAAATGAAACGTTGAAGATGAAATGGTTTGATAACAGGAGCCTCCTTTCCCTGTCAGTTCTGGTCATCCAGACTTTTGTAATTTAAGTTGAGTGGAAGAAAGAATTGTGGTAAAAACGGGCACACAAGCAATAGGTAATGACATGGCCAGAATATAAATCCATGTATTAAGACATTTTTATTAGTCTAATAAACAACACATAAACAAACGCTGTAAACCAAAACTTTCAGAATTTACCAAAATAAATACTTGAATTCTCTGTGTGATGGATCTATATTATCTACACGTTTTGCGTTTTAACCAAATTACTAAAATAAATAGTCTATTAAATGATGTTCTGATTACTGAGCTGTACCTGGAGAACAAAGTGGACAGAAAATTGGAGCTTTTAAAAGAGCTTGTATCCAAGGAGAAGTTTTGTTTACTTCCGGGTTGTCGCTGCTGAGAACACCAACACGCCCCAAACACCGAGCAGAGACGGCAGAGGAGGCAGAAGACGAAACACTGGGTAAAGAAATACAAGCAGAGTTATGTTAGCAAGGCACAACGGCGTGTTTCTTTAACGCAGGGGTCCCCAAACTTTTTCCTGCGAGGGCCACATAACTGTTCCCTTTTCTGGTCGGGGGCCGGTCTGTCGAGCGGGGGAGAGGGGAAGGGGGTGCTGGATTACGGCCGACAACATATTCGCGTTTTTAGATCAAATTTTACCCAGAATGCAAATGGAAAAAACCGTGAGTGAAACGGTGACTGGGACTGATGAGTATATATTCCATCGAGGGAAAGTAAGTTTCACATCTGCTCAAGAGCCCCCTGGTGGTTGAAGAAATATAAACCAGAAAATACAATATATGAAAAAAAACACTGAATGCTCTCTGGTATGAGGAGGCGGGCCGGATCCGGAATTGATAAGGGGGCCGGACCAAATGAGGTTGCGGGCCGGATCCGGCCCCCGGGCCGTAGTTTGGGGACCCCTGCTTTAACGTTAGCCTTGCATGCTGTTCGCTGGTAACATCCGGGTAATTAAAGATAACGAAGAAAAACATTAACTATGCTGCACCGGGTTTTATTCTTAGCGCGTTATTTACATTTAGAGCTCAGAACATTTTCTTCTCTAAATCAAGTTTACTGTAATTTTAAACGACTTTAAAGTCTAAAATATGAAAACCTGCGGCTGGTGGTGATGGTCCTGAGCGAGGAGACGAATTTAAACTCAAAAATATGTTCTTGGTCTTAAAAGGAAAATTAAATGTTGGAGCTCTGAAGAATTTTTAATTAATATTATAGTTATTAGTGAAACTCCACCAGATTGAACCAGCTGTCAGTGTATATTGAAAATAAGAGCTGTAAAGTTTTCCTAATGCGACAAACACCTGGGAGCATCCATCTTTACTCTACACATCCATTAGAGAGGTGTGCCTATCGATCGGCATCGATCATAATCGGCCGATTTCCGTGAAAAAGTGTATGATTAGTCATCGCCAATCACTGTCTCTTGTTGCCGATCACCTGTATCTCATTCGCAGCCTGCGTGTGCAGCGGTCTCTTCTTTCCTTCACACCCGCAAGCGCGCAGCAGTAAATCCTAAGCAATGTGGTGTGGAACACGAAGCTGAAGTTGGTTTCCGATTCCAGCTTTCTGATTTGGGAAATGGCTAAAGTTCGATTCCACCTAATTTTTCACTACTTTCCGCATCTTCAATCGACTCTAGTTTAAAAACTACAACACCTAGACTCTTCAAACCTGGACTGGATGATTCTACTCTAAAAGCGGGATATTTAGAACCATGTTTGTGATTTGTAAAACTTTGATTTGGGAAACTTCAATAAAGGTTTGCATCTGTGTTGCACTAGAATTGCTCCAGCTCCAAAACTACAAGTTGAGATGCAGAATGAGGGAGAAGTTCTGCCTGACCGTCATATGAAGCCTCTGGGACTGATGATGTCATAGCGGCTGATGACATCATCAGTCAGCTCACTCTTGAAAAACGTCTATTTTTCTATATCAGATGTTTTATTGAGAGTAGAAGGTTTTGATATGAAGCTGAATGTTTGTTTTACTGAACATCAACACTTTCCTTCTTTATTACAGAAACATGTTTGGGTCAGACAGTAAAGAAATAACGAACAGCTAATTTAGAGATAATTATTTATGAAAAATATTTTTTAATGGAATGAAACACCATGTTTCATTTTTGCTGCTGATAGAAAAATGACATTTGAAAAATTGTTCCTCAGAGTCACCAGCAGGTGGCAGCAGCGCCTGCTCTCAGCTGTCAGGAAGTCTGGACCAGACTCGGCTTTTTCTCCCAGTAAACCGGTTCGTCTCCCAGTTTTCTTCCAGTTCACGGAGTCGAAAGGCGGCTTGAAGCGGGGACAGTTCGCCGGGATGGAAGAGTATCAGAACGGCAGCGAGGTCGGTGCCTGAGCCGGTAGTTTACTTTGGTTTGCGGATGTTAGAAGGGAGGAGTTAGCTGGAAGCTAACCGGCTAACATAGCCGCTCCCAGCAGCTCCAGGAAGGTTGTACTGGAAATAGCTGATTTTTTTCCTGCTGTTGTCCAACTGCTCGGCCTGTTGATTTACTGCTGATGTTCTGTGATGTTTTTCAGGGTTCATTCAACTCAGAGGAGGCGGAGAACGTCGTCAAGGAGGTAAAACCACGTTATTTTCGTTCGTCTGCTTAGAAACGGCCTCGGAAGCTTATTTAACAATTTTATCAACTTTTTCATGCGATTTTTGAGCATGGATTGAGTTCACGTCTAAAAATAGACACAATAAAGACTTCAAGACAGTTTAAAGCCTGTTTCCTGTTTGTGTAATGCCGGCAGTGTTCATGTTTTAATCTCAGCATTTTAACTTTTTCTGATTTATTGTATTTAGTCAATTTACTGACAAACTGGTCAAACGAGGCTTTAAAATTAAAATGACCTCCAATAGTTTGGCTTTTTATTTATTTATTTATTTTGCTGCATTCATGTTCAAAAGCTGATTTAAGATTTAAATTATCTATCTCTATTGCACACAGTTCTTTTAAAGTTGATGAAAATTAGAGGTTAGTTCATTTTTTAAAGGTATTTCTTTTTGCTTTTATATTTTAGATGCCAAATTTTACAAGAAATATTTTCTATTTCTAACATTTTCCAGTTTATAGGAAAGTAACAGCTTATTTTAAACTTTGAACAATGAAAACCTACATCAGTCTAATGCAGTTCAGATGTTACTGAATTTTATTTTATTTAAATCTCTCCTGAACTTCAGAGTTGAGATTGAAAACCGGAGTGACTAATTTATGGTTCCTGGTTTTCATAAATTGGCTCTTCTTTAAATTTTCCATTGATAAATTTTATTTGCCAGTTTCTTTGTGTTTTGTGTCGTGTTAATGTGTTGAACACCCTAATCTGCTCTTTCTGTTGGGTTGTTGCAGCAGAAATCAGCAGCTCGGATCAGTAATAAATCGTGTATTTTTAGTGTTTCCCTGGCAACGCGCCGCCCCGCTGACTAACTCATGACTGATGGCGGTGTGTTTGCGTCAGGGCATCGAGAGCGTCCTGGGGGGAGACGACTACAGCCAGACTCATGTGAACAAATGGACGGCCGCCGTCGTGGAGCGCTGCCTCACGCAGCTCGTCAAGCTCAACAAACCCTACAAATACATTGGTACGCAGTGGACCAGTCAAAGCCTGCAACACCAGCCTCTGTGTTCACTGCTAAACTGGCCATCGCTGCTTTCACAGATTGGTACAAATTCAGCTACAAAACTATGATTGGGAAAACCCGGCATACCTTCACTCTGATCAATATTCCCAACCATAACCACACTTTAACTAATAAATTCATCACTTTAACTAATAAATTAATAACTTTAATAAATTCATTGCTTGAACTAATAAATTAATCATTTTAACTAATAAATTCATCGCTTTAACTAATAAATTCATCACTTTGAGTCGTACATCATCAGGCCTCATTTCAGTGATTGGACTAATAGACAGAAACCTTCCAGCTCAGTTTGCTAACTTCAGTCTGAACCTTCATCAGTCAGAAAGCTGGAGCTGCTGAGTCAGAATGAACCTGGTTCTGTTCTTCTGTTTTATGAAGGTTTGATGGTTTTCAGCCCCTGAAGATAAAATAAAGTATAATAAACTGTTTGTGCACAGTGACGTGTTCAGTGATGCAGAAGACTGGCGCTGGCCTCCACACAGCCAACTCCTGCTACTGGGACACCAGTATGGATGGTGAGCTGGGCTCTCAGGAAAACTTCTGTTTCTCTGATCGGGGATCAGAGTTCATCCCATAATAGTCTGACTGTTGTCCCGCAGGCAGCTGCACAGTGCGGTGGGAGAACCGCACCATGTACTGCGTGGTGAGCGTGTTCGCCGTCTGCATCGCCTAGGAGCGGCGGGGCTGCAGCGCTGCGGGCCGCCAGCAGGGGGCGGCGGAGAGCTTCAGGGTTTAAACTGCTACAGCGCTGCGGACCGCCGACAGGGGGCGGCGGAGAGCTTCAGGGTTTAAACTGCTGCAGCGCTGCGGGCCGCCGAAATGGGGCGGCAGAGAGTGGTTTTGTATCAGAGCTGCTGCACAATAAACAGTTTCTGGACCAAACATGTTTTATGTCTAATCTTCTTTTATTCGTTTCAGTCTGACGGTTGGTGTCTAAAAGTTTCCATAGCAACGTCACATCCTACATTAATCTGAAGCTCGTTGGTGTTTCTGCTCGATATTTCTCTCATTTATTGATTAATTAAACTGAATGAATTAGTTTTTCTCTTGATGAAGCAGGATAACTCTGAGCTCAGCATGTTATTAAAAACTAATCAAGTTTTTCTGCTGCTTCATTTTCCTCCTCTGGTCCTGAACCAAAGTTCATTTGCATCTAGACCTTTTCAGACATGATGCTGCCACCACCATGCTTTACTCTTCATGGTGGGGGGGGGTGTCTATTTGCAAATGTTGGCTGAATTTACTATAATAAATGAATATTTATTATATTGTAAATATCATTCACTATATTTACCATATAGCAAATAAATATTTAATGTATTATAATGATATAATAATTGAATATTTACTCTAGTAATTGCTGACAGGTTTGGACTGGTCCATCACAGGAACTTCCTGAAGCTTCATAAATAAATCATTTTAATGTTTAAGGTTTGCAGAAATTCATCTTTGAAACCAGGAAATGAACTCAAACATCTGAGAAACATGAAACAATTTGGATTTTAATTGACTTGCATTTTGAGCAGAAAGTATCTACAACAAAAGCTTCTAATTGAAAAAAGAAAAAAAAATGTCATCAGGTTTAACCTGGATCAGCAACACAATGGCTTTTATTTTGAAAAGCAACTTTGTTTTCTGAGGAGGTTCTCATTATTTCCCATTATTTTTTAGGTTTAAACGTTTCACAGAGAGCTGCTGCTAGGTCACAAGCTTTTCCAAATAAAAGCCTCTCCTGTATTTGCAGATGCAGCCATCACGTCTCGGGCTTTGTTTGCACCACCTGAAGGTCTCCTCAGAGGAAGGAAGTTTGGAAACGACCCTAAAGGTCAAGCAGCAGAGGAAGAAGAAGCTGGTGGCTGTTGCAGCAATGTGGCTGTTGTAGCAACGTCTGTGTTGCAGCAATGTGTTTGCGCCACGCAGCGGTCAGAAGTTCTCCTTGTTGAAGATGAACTTGACATCGGCCTCGGAGTGAGACAGGCACTGCTTCTCCAGAGACTTTCCCAGCTGAGGCGGGCCGCACAGGAACACGCCCACCTTGGACCTGCCAACCAGAACCAGAACCGGAGTTAGAGGACAGAACCGGTGAGCCACCACCTTACCAGGTACCGGCCTCACTTGGGGTGCTTGGCAGCGATGTTGGTGAACTCATTGTCCCAGTTGGGCTTTCCATAGAGAGTCTTCTGCTTCAGCCCGGTGATCGGGTCGTTCTCCGCCTCGTGGTGGACCCGGAAATGAGCCGCCTGGTTCCAGAGCAAACACAACGCTTTCACTGTTGGACGCTGACACAAACGGGAGCCAAGGGGCGGTCGTAATGTTCTGCCTGGACCAGTACCTCCGTCTCCTTCCAGCGTGTCAGGTAGATGTTGTAGCTCAGGAAGTCGGCCATGTCTTTGTCCGCCATCTGGCGCTCCAGGGACTGCAGGAGGTCCGCGAACCACTCAAAGGCCTGGGTCTCCGGACACAACCAGTAGAAGTAGATCTGCAACAGAACCGCCCGTCAGACAAGGTTCTGGTCGGGTTTTACTCCAGAACCCGCTGCGATGCTAAAGCTTCACGTTAACCGCTGAACAAACTAAAGCATCTGGGATGGAAAATTTGGCTGAATTCGACTGGTCCCAAAAATTAACAACCTAATGGTTTTTAATTTCACAGCAGCCAATCACATGCTGCTGTGATTGGCTGGCTCTTGTGTCTGACTGGGACGAAACATAAATCCAGATCTCATTTCTAGAATAATTCAGCATTTTTTCCCTGACATTTCCCAGAAATTTTAATTAAAACAGATTTAGTCTCTTAGGTTAGGTTAAAATGGTGACATTTTAACCTAACAGCATTCTGAAAGCTGACATTTCCCTGTCTGAACCAACGTGTCCCACCTTCTTGGTGAAGACGTCCTGGTTGTTCTGGATGCGTTTGTACCACACAGACTTGAGGATGGAGGCGAAGGGCGTCACGCCGATTCCCGCCCCCACCAGCATCACCACCTCGTAGCGGAACACGTCTTCGCTGGCGGTGCCGAACGGCCCGTCGATGGCCATCCTGAGGACCAACACAAAAACATGCAGACCGACCTGCTGTCACTGCTACACAATAACACCAGAGCTGGATGTTTACAGGGCAAAAAGCAGAAGAAGATGTACATTTAGCTCCTCTCATTCAGTCTTTTATTCATATTTCAATCTAAGCTGAGAAATGTGACACCAGAAACGCCCTGCCTCTTTGCAAAACATGCTGTAAATCTGTAAACCCGTCATAAATGTCAGCTTAGGACTAAAAGGAAAGCCAGGTAAATATAATGAGCTTTATTGCTGTCTCTTTAGTTGGGTCGGCTAACAGCAACCTTTTCTGATTGGTCAGCATCTAGAAGTGTTTGAAGATCAAGTTTGATGCTTTTTAAAATAATTTCTGGATAAATGTGGAAGCAGAAGTTCCAGTTCAAACTAATTATTTCATGACAGTGAATAAGTGCCACATCTCAGATTCTCTGATGGTTTTAGTTTTGAGCTGCAGGTAGTTTGGAGGAAGGCAGCAGCTCTGATGGATCCAGCAGGTCTGAATAGCAGCTCTATTATCTGCACCTTTTAATGGTGCAACTGCAGCATTTCTAAGGTTTCTATGGCTGCCGGCTCATTTCTCAAACACACAATACGCCTCCCACAGCGTTCAGAGCTGCTTTCAGCGGCAGCTGTCAGGTTGGAGTAATGAGGCTCGTTTTCACAGCGCCGTACTTTGGGAGCTTCCAGGCCTCCTGCTGCTCCGGCTTGTCCCCGCCGCAGGCCTCATACAGCGCCTGCGTCCAGTCCCCGACGATCCGGATGTGGGCGCTGAAGTAGTCCTCCTCCGGGGCGGAGGTCAGGGTGAAGGGGTGCCACTCCAGCCTGGAGACGGACGGGCACTGGATGAAGACGTACTGGCCCACCTCCATGCTGAAGCCTTTCTTCTTCATCTGCAGCTCCAGCGTCTTGGAGGGATGCATCACCACCTGGGGGGGAGAACAGGAACAGGTAAAGGGTCAGGAACAGGGTCGAGTAAAGGGTGAGGAACAGGGTCAGGAACAGGGTCAGGTAAAGGGTCGGGGTCAGTCTGGCTCAGTAGAGTGCAGTCACCTTGGTGATGACCACTTTCTGATGGGACCGGTAGAGGCGAACCAGCCGCTCACAAACGTACAGGAACATGGGGCCCACAACCCACTGCCACGTCTGAGGAGAGCAAAAGGTTTGAGGAGCGAATCAGATGGAGAGGATCTGACCGTTCGGTGGGCGCCTTGGCTCGGCGGCTCACCCCGGGCGGGTTCCCTGCGAACACGGGGACGGCGCAGCCTGACTCGTTTTTGCCCCAGTCATGGAAGTGGTCGGCGCACTTGTTGGGGTTGTTGGTCTGCAGGCTGAGCGGAGTTTGTCCTCGCACGATTCGCCTGCAGCCACAAACGGGTCGAGGAATCATCAGAACATTCCAGCTAAAGCCGGCAGAACCACAACGAAGCTGACATTATTCTCCTTTAGTTCACTTTTAGTCTGGAACATTAAACATTTAGGTTGAAACGTTACCAAGAAGCTTCAGGTCTGAACCCTGATCTGGACATCAGGTTCTGCTGTCCTGCATGCCGATGCTCCTCTGGATCAGCACCAGGTACTGGCAGAACCTGCTGACCAGCTAACTGGGCCGTGTCAGCCAGTCACATGAAGGTGAAGTCAGTCTGAATGTTTGCTAGAGTTCAGAGGTCAGACTGCTTTTCCATCTGGAGTCTGACACTTGATTGTCCGTCTGGATCCGACCAGAACAGGTTCTATGAAAGTTTTTCTTTAGACTGTCTTGTTTGTGTCGTTGCTTCAGTCTGATGGTTGCTCTGGACTGTCCAAAACCGTTTAAGTCTAGAAAAGTCCGGGCCGGTTTAGTCTACGACCTTTGACCCGGATGTGTTTCTGATCTTACCCGTAGCCGTGGAACACCAGGCCAATGAAGAAGATGATGAAGAGGTGGTGCGTGTACCAGAACACCTCGAAGTACGACCTCCGGATGACCTCCATGGACGACGTGATGATGAGGATGAGAGCCAGCGTGATGGCGACGCCCGTCAGCCCGGCGATGGTGGTGAACATGACGATGGTGGGGCTCTGCACCAAGCACAGGTACTGGGGTTACTGGGAGTTTTACTGGGAGTTCTACTGGTGTTTCCTGGTAGTTGTGGTGTTTGATCTCAGTGTGGTCAGCCTGCATGTTCAGCTGCAGTTTCTCTGTAAATCCTCGGCTTGTTGACCAACTTCCCTCTTTTACCAAACGGTGTTTTGACAGAATGTTGTTCCTCAAACTGCTGAGATTAAGAACGGCAGAAAAACCTGATGAACCATGAAGGTTAGCTGATGAGACGCACTGCAGATACCTGGAGATGTAATTATTATTATTATTATTATTATTATTATTATTATTATTATTATTGCTTTAGGGTTTCATGAAACCAACTCATATATTCAGATCAGAATCGCGGCTGCAGCTCCAACAACCAGAACCAAACAATTACTCTCTAGTAAGAGCAAAAAGTATTTCGTAAAACGTTTACTGAAGTACCAGTCATTCAATAATTAAAAATTACAAAATCAGATGGACAAAAATATAAAGTTAAGTGGAAACTTCATGTCAATAATTCATATAATTAACAAAAAATAATAAAAACTCTGAAACTTTAACAAAACCTGCAGGTTTATGATTCTGGTTTGACATGCTTGTTTTCATTCAGAGGATAAAAAAAATCCAGAAATTTTACTAAAGCGAAGAAATCCTTCAAAATAAAATGACTGAAGTAAAAGTAAAAAGTGCAGTGCAGGAAAAAGTATAAGTAGGTTGCTGATGACAGAGACTGATTCATCATCATCATCATCATCATCATCATCATCATCATCATCATCATCAGCCTCTTCTGAGCAAACTTATGGGAAAGTTAAAAAAAGAATTGAAGAGGAAACATTTCTCTGATTGAGCAACCAGTGGTTGCTTTCACAACGTTTAGCAACACTGGAAAGCTGCCAGGTTGCTCCATCGCCAAGCAGCAACCACAGAGCGTTGCTGGGGAAGCGTTGCTCACCGTCTCATTGCTCCTGATGGGGTTGAGGAAGGACGCGTTGTCCCCGTTGCCGATGTCAGACAGAACGAAGGGCAGCAGGTCAACGCTGCGGTTTAGCTGGGCGTCCATGAAGAACTCAAAGTTGAACAAGTGAGCAATGATGTGGACGGCTGCAACAGAGCAACGTTCAGCAACAGAGCAACGTTCAACAACAGAACAACGTTCAACAACAGAGCAACGTTCAACAACAGAGCAACGATCAGTCATCAGCTTCAGTAGAACCATCAGCTCTGATCTCTAGGGATTTAAATGACTGAAAAGCAGGAAGTTACTTTGGCTGAGTGGGGAACCTCAGGGCTGTTTACTCACTCCTCTGTTTTACTTAGCAAAATGAATAAATTAATTCAGGGTTTAAACTGCTGCAGGGTTTAAATTAATAAATTGATCTAGAAATATGTACATTTACAATGAAGTAAATTAAATATAAAATAAATAGAACTAAATATAAAACTAAACAGATTAATAAATCAAAATGAACAAATATAAGAATAAGAGAAATAATGATGAACATAAATAAAAACAGTTTGTATCTGTTGTTTCTCTGACCTGTGTGGAAGGCGATCATGTAGGCCACCAGCTTGTGAAACGTCAGGTTCCGGTCCAGCTGCCGCGCCGCGGTTCGGCTGCAGCACTGTGGAGACACAGAGAGTCTGACGAGAACTGGATCGGAACCGAGCCGGTTCCCGGAGCGGTTCCTACCTGGATGGAGCCTCGCAGCAGCGACAGCAGGTTCCTGCAGACCGGCAGCAGGATCAGCATGCAGTTAAAGTTCAGGCAGGCGGCCGGAGCTCTGGCCCAGGACAGGGCGTGCTGCAGAGACACAATACGTTACCGGTTCCGATCCAGCTGCGACGCTCTGACCCGATAGGTCCGGAGCCGCTGACCCGCCTAAAAATCGGAACGGTGGAGGCAGCATCATGCCGGGGATCTGATCCCAGTTTATAGGAGACATTATCAGCATTTTTCTCCACTGTTACTAAAAGAGGAAGAAACCTGAAAGTCTGCAGGTGGAGCAGCTGCAGCTTTAGAGGAACTGAGACTGAAGCTCCGCGTGGTTCACAGAGTACAGAAACTACTGAAATAACTCCAAATAAAACAGAATAAAACTGTGAAAACAGGCTGCTGCTCCGCATGTTTCAGAAACAGCAGAAAAACTTTGAATAAAACAGAGAAACTGAATAAAACTCTGATTAAAACCGACTGAAGCTCCGCAAGTTTCAGAATCAACTAACAGAAGAACTCAGACTGTGGCTGAAGCTGTGACCTCTGACCCCTGACCCGGTCGGTCCGGACTCACCCCCAGCAGAACCCGGGTGTAGAACCAGCGGTCCACCAGGAAGGCCATGTAGAAATTAACGAACAGGAATCCATTGATTCCCAACCAGACCAGCTGGAGAAAAATAAATGATGAATGAATAGTTATAAATGACTAATTCACAGAAATATTTCCATGGATCCAAACGGGCGGTTCTGCTCGGCTTTCATGACGTCACAATTAAACTATTAAAATATTTAATTCATAGTAGAATTCATAACCAGCAATAGTTTAGATCTATTGATCAATAAATATCAATTATCTAATAATTAAATGTTTTAAAGCAGGTTCTACCGCAGCTGAAGGTTTTACTCACAATAACAAAGATGGAAAGCCCCTCATTGGCTACGAAGTTCCCCATGGTGACTGAGGAAGAGGAGGGAGGAAGGCTCCTTTATAGCTCCGCTCACTCAAACAGGAAGTGACTCACACTGAAACAGGAAGTAGCTGCTTCCTTCAGCGAACGGCTCCAGTTTTTAAATAAAAACTTTTTATTCCACATAAAAAAACAATCAAACCGGAACCTCATGGTTCCATCAGAACCGAACCACTTCCTGCTGCGGAGGTCCACGTTAAATAATCTGCGCTGCGGTGGCGTTCCTCCAGCAGGGGGCAGCAGTCAGACATGATGGTGGAAGCATCATGCCCTGGGCTGCTCCCTGAAGTGGTCTAATCAAAGCCTCCCAAATGCAGACTCTGTCTGTTCGGCTCACTGCAGACCAGTTACTGTGGCAATGGCCTCACATGGCCACGGCAGGCTGGGTGCCGTTTCCATGGAGACCACGAGTCCTTCAGAGGAATAACCGGATCAGAACCAGAACCTTATCTGGATCAGAACCTGACCTAGTCCAGTGGCTGACTCTGTCAATTCGCCTTACATCAGAACCTGCAGGTCAAACTGGTCCAGTCAAAGTAAAGCTTCAGTAAAAACTAATGTGAGTTTAGAGAAAGTTACTCTCAGCGCCGGACCGGACTGGATCAGACCGGGTCGGACCGGGTCCAAACTGTCGGCAGTTTGGTGGCGGTTCTGGGAGGAAGTGACGTCAACACTGAACTGCAGGACAGGAAGTGGATGATTTCTAAGGCAGAACACCGCCTGAAGGCCAGTCCAGACCAGAACCAGAACCACAACCAGAACCGGGTCTGAACTGGATCTGGGTTCTCCATCCGGTCCGTCAGTCTCATTAAGTTCTGTTTGTTTAACTTTTGTTGTGGACGGTTCTGGATTCTCTGGTCCAGAACCGACCTGGATGCTGAACTCCCTGTGAAAACCATCACCAGCATCCCACAGCATGATGCTGCCACCTGTAGCCTCTGAACATCTGGGCTGCATATTGATCAGAGTATTGATCAGAGGATTGATCAGGTGATCTGAGTTGATCTGACCTGAAGGATCTTGTGTCGTCCATCTTGGTGACCTTGAGCTGTGGTGAAAATTGGCTCCAGTCTGAGGGTTAAACCATCATTATTGATTTATTGATCTATTGGTTTATTGATCAGTTGAATCTCTGTGAACAGAACCTTCCAGATGAAGTGATTTTCAGCCGGTGAAACGAGGTCGCGGTTTATCGTTTATCAGTTCATCTGGATTTAATAAAAGCCTCTGAATCTTCCAGTGGATTACGGACCATCAGGTCGCTGCTGATTGTTTCTGGGTTTAGCCGCCATGGTTACATCATAAAGCCTCAGAAACATGATGGAAACCACAAACGGCACCGCGGCAACCAGGACTTATTATCTACTGCTGCTTGTTCTGAACAAACAGTTTATTTATCTAAAACCAGACAGTGGAGCACACTGAGCAATAAGCTAGTGCTAACTACTAATGCTTCACGTTAGCAGCAAAGCTAATGAAGCCGTTTCCAGCTGAAACCAGATGTTTACATAGTCTACGGCTTCTCCTGGCATTTAATATGACCTCTCATCAGCTTCTTGGTGATATCATTGCTTCCTAAGCTTCTGATTGGTCAGTTAGCAACAGTTCAAATCTACTGCTTCCTAATGTAACACCAAGATCTCAGGAAGAGAACCAAGAGCAAAACAAACGTTCAAAACATGTTTTTATGAAACAAGTCCTGAGCTAACAGTACCTGAGCTAACAGCACTAAGCTAATAGCACTGAGCTAACAGTACCTGAGCTAACAGAAGCTGAGCTAACAGCACCAAGCTAACAGCACTGAGCTAACTTAGCTGAGCTAACAGTAGTTCAGCTAACTGCACTGAGCCGCTAACAGTAACTGAACTAACAGTAGCTGATCTAACTGCACTAAGCTAACTGCACTGAGCTAACGGTAGCTGAGCAAACAGCACCAAGCTAACAGCACCGAGCTAACAGCATTGACCTAACAGCACTGAGCTAGCAGTAGCTGAGCTAACGGTAGCTGAGCAAACAGCACCAAGCTAACAGCACCGAGCTAACAGTAGCTGAGCTAACAACACTGAGCTAGCAGTAGCTGAGCTAACAGTACTGAGCTAACAGCACTGAGCTAACAGTAGCTGAGCAGCAGGCTGACGGCTGCATGATTTATTCAGCTGGTTGGAGGTTTGCTGGACAGATTGAGTTCAGTTCCTCTGCTGGGAGCTGCTGCAGCCTCTGATGCTGATCTGATTATAAACTTGTCCCTTCACTCCTGCTCTTCCCTCCATGATGCTGCGTTTCCTCGCCGTCTGGTTCTGATGTGACAGAAATGTTTGTTCTAGTCCAAACAGGAAAACCTGGAAAAGATTAACCCAAAGATGGGTTCATCTTTCATATATTGGTTCATATATTGGATGGTTCTGATCACATGGTTCTTCATGTTGGAATGGCCTAGTTAAAGCTCAGTTTCAGCATCTTCCAGACTTTAATGGTGAAATATTATTTTTGGAAAGCAGAGGTCAAAGGTCAGCAGAGGTGTGACAGAGCAGTACATCAGGTGTAATCTACATAAAAGGCTTTCAGGAGTTTTTCCCTCCTAATCTGAAAGAAGTGGGATTAAATGTGTTGCTTAGCGACGGTGACATCATCGCCGACCCATTTCACACTGCATCATCATCATCATCATCATGAGCCGCCATGCTGCATGGAGGACGCCATGTCGGCGAGCTGCTGCCATTAGGGAATCCCTGGAGAGACACGATGCTGCACTGTCGCCATGGAAACACTAGGGCTGTAGGAGGAGGAAGTGACATCACACATCTCAGCAGCTTCCTCCTCAAATATTTAAGTTCTGGACGCACCAATCAGAAAACAGACCGGCTCTTTAAAGATTCAGCAGAAGCAGAGGAGACCCTTTAGCACAGCAAGCTTCCTGCCACAAACCAGGCCGAGACCAGAACCTCAGCAGGACCAGAACTTTGGGAACCAGGGCCAGTGATGGTCCGGTTATGGTCCGGCTTTGGTCCAGAAAACCGGACTAACACCCTCTGTATGAATAGTCAGTATGTTGGAACACCCAGCTGTGTCCATGAGCAGTGCCGCCCTGCTTGGCTTGGCTCGGTTCGGGTTGATCTTCAGTCTGCTTTTCAAACAGACCTGCACCGTTCCTCAGCCTGCTTCAGGTGAAGGTCCAAAGGTCAAAGGTCAGGTTGGGGCAGAGCTACGGGCGTCACACAATGCGGTCCATTGATTGGAGGACAGAAAACCATCTCTGCCTTAGACAAGAACGAGACATGCTAACATGCTAGCTGTCCAACTGGCACGACGCCATGTTGGGTGGTTTAGCTCCGCCTTCCCAGAGATCCCAGTGAGGCTAACTGGTTATGAACCGCAGCGTAGCTAACCGAACCGGGCGGCCATGTTGGGTTCTGGAGGAATCTGGACAAGTTCGGCGCCGCCGACCATTTGATTCACTTTGGAGGTTTTAATCTGTTCAATCTATCTCTAGATCTTCATCTTTATGTTTCTGTACTATTTTCATGTCAGCCTGTCTGATTCTGCAGCCTCTGGCCTAAAACCGTGCTGCCCTCTACAGGCCGGGCGGTGGAACTGCAGCTGAATCTTCAGCTCATGTGGCGTTACGTCACTCAGCACCTGTCAGCAAGGGCGTAGGTTCGGTCTAAGTTTTGGTGGGGACCTTGACCCCCCCCAACCCCTGGCAGCACAGTGAAATGCCCAAGAGCACCGAACATTTTGGCACTCACACTGACTGCCTCCTATAGAGCAAACAAAGCGTAACCTGGTTTGTA
>NW_015112964.1:263599-265867 GCF_001443285.1 Poecilia latipinna | reverse complement strand
TACCGTCCCTACCCAAACCTACGCCCATGCCTGTCAGGAACAAAATGTCCAGATCTGTTAAAAATTGAAATGATCTTTGAATGTTTTATGTTCTTATTCATCACGTGGTAAATAACACGTGGAACTTTTCATTGAGGCCCCGCCCCCCACCTTATTTGGGCTGTGACGTCGCGGGACGAAGCCACTAGTTGTGCAGGATTAAATGTTGTTCTTTCGGCCACGAGGCGCAGAAGAAGTGAAGCGGATCTGATCTGTTTCTGCTGAGGATCTGCAGAAGAGCCGCTGGTTCTTATCAGGCCGCCAGCCGTCGCCGCCAGGCCGCTTATCGCGCCGCTCCCCGCGCCGCAGGGCGGACAGAGGGGCGGGAGCTCCAGCTGGAGCCGGCGGATGACGCGGGGTCAGGTGGAGGCAAAGCTTCTTAGCGCGGGTTGGGCTCGGCTCAGAAAACTCTTCTCTGTCCGCTGGCAGCAGCTGCAGCAGCAGCACCCATCTCTCCCGGAGCCGCGGCTGCACCGACCCACCGCCCGGACCCGAGCAGCGGGCTGCGCCAGCCCGGCCAGCAGCCTCCCAACGCGGCTTCAGCAGCTCCAGGTAAGGCCGCCGCTCAGGTGCGGCTCTGCCGACACAAGTTGAGCAGTCTGTCTGGAAAGCAGATTTAATGTGATTAATGAGCTGCTTCTGTCATCATGTTGTTTGAACTCCAGCAGATGGAAGTTAAAGATTTCCTGTCCTGCTGCAGAATCAGATTTCATCCTAAAACTAAAAGCTGGAGTTTCTTCTGAATGTCACCTGAAGCTGGTTTAAATGTTTCCTCCATCATCAGCATCAGCAGATGCTCTGCTTCATGAATTTTATGCCGGATTTAATCACCTCCCCTCCTCTGAGCAGCAGCTGGACTCTGAACACGTTCCTGTCAGATCAGAGCTGATCTTTATTCACACGGTTGTTGTGGAAACTTTAATCATTTATGGCCTGCAGAGGCTCACAACTCCTTCTGATTTTATTTCAAGGCAGATTGACGCTCAGTATTTGGCTTCAAACAGTTTTCTAATGTTGTATTGTTTTATAATTATGTGGATATAAACTTTTATAGAAGCTGCTGACATTTTCGCCTACTTTCTACTCTAATATAATTCTAGATCCTCAGATCAATCTGTTCATCTGATCTGACCCGGCTGTTCAAAACTATAAAATTCTGCTATTATTGGTCCATAAATGCACCTCCAGCTCTCTGTTTTTAAAATGTCTGATGCTTTCATGCATAAATAAAGATAATCGTAATTTCTTCCATTTCCCATGTGAGATGTTCAGAGGAAACCAGGAATGACTGCTGTCCCTTTAAGAAGTCTTTGTCCTCTGATTGGCTGACATGGGAACGTAGAAATATGACATTATTTGTTTTGAAACAATTCAAATTTCCAGTTTAACCAGAATTACTGAATTTCTCTGACAAATAAAACCATTTAGTTTAGAATCATCAGACCAAACAAACTCTGAAGCCTAGAAACGGTTTAAACGTCGTCCTGATGGATTCTTTGTATTTTTCATTATAATTTATAATTTATTGATGCTTGGAGCAGCAGGAATCTTGCTGGCCTCTGCAGGAATGTTCTGGAGTGTAAAATCGGTTTATCCGCAGATGTTTGGTCCTAGGCGCCATCAGGAGCCGTTTACCGTCACATTCTTTCTTCCTGCCCTCGGCGTCTTGTTTGCCTGTTCAGTGAAACGTCCCAAAGCGAAGATAATCTAATTGTCCCCGTTTGGAGGAAAACAGGGCAAGCGTCTGGAGCTCATCTGTCCCAGCTGCTCTGGAATGACAACTTTCCTTCAGAACGTCTGGGAAACGCCAGCAGCAGGTCCGGAAGCAGTTCTGGTACCACGACTCCTGGGTTCTGGTGGGTAACGGCGCACCGTCCGCTTACTTCTGAACTCTAGAAAAGGATTCACAGACCCATTGTCCCTCCTTACTGGGGTTGGTTCCCCGTTGTCTGGAGAAGAAACGATGAATAAGGAGCTGCCACAGCGGGAAAACACACACCGGTGCTGGAGGAGGAAGTGAGGTCTTTGGTGAGGTCTTTTTCAAGGTCTTGTTGAACTTTTTGATGAAGTCTTGATTAGGTCTTTGTTGAGGTATTGGTGAGGTCTTTGTAGAGGTTTTGATTAGGTCTTTGTTGAGGTCTTGATTAGGTCTTTGTTGAGGTATTGGTGAGGTCTTTGTAGAGGTCTTGATTAGGTCTTTGTTGAGGTCTCTGGTTGAGGAAGTGATGT
>NW_015112964.1:252991-260183 GCF_001443285.1 Poecilia latipinna | reverse complement strand
CCTCCAACCAGGAGGTGACTCCATCAGGCTTCACTCTCCACCTCTTACTGACCTCTGACCTCAGTAGGTGTGATGTCAGTCCAGCAGGTGTCGGTGCTGCCTGAACCTTGGAGAAAATTTTCACACCTCATCTTGTCATGGAGCTGACAGGTCAGACTGTCATACCTACTTACCTCCTTACCTACTTACCTCTGTACTTCATGCTCCAGTTGGTGAAAGTCTCTTTAAATCAAACTAAATCTACTCCATGACTCTTGTGGGGAGTTTTTCGTTGCACTGCGGCGTTGGAGTGATCCGTTATGCAACTGCAGAAAGATTACCAAAGCGTCAATAAGGGGAAAGAGACATAAATATTTGAGCAGCTCTAAAAGCTTTGAGGAGGAAACAATGGAGGCGGCTGGTTTGGTTGTTGTTGATCTCTGTGGATCCAGTCGGTTTAACGTGATAATTTTTTCAAAATAAAAATAAATTTGAGACGCTGAAGAAGCTTCTGGATGTTCCTCTTTACCCTGCATCCTTCCATCTCTACCAGGTCAAACACAAGATGGAAACTAATCCTGGTTCTGTTGAGAAGCAGCAGATGAGGGTCAGATTAAACGAGACATGATGGGGAAATGCCGCTGAGCAGACCTGAGAGTTTCAGGAAGTAGTCTGATCCGCTTTGCCTTTTCCTCCGTTTGGGTTTCAGTCTTTCTCATGTGGATCCGTCAAGAGGAACTGAGTTCAGCTGTGTGTGATGAGGAGGCGGTAACCATGGCAACAGGTGGTGGCGTCCTGCAGCGGTGGTCTGAGACCTGGAGAAAGCTCTGAAACCCGCCGCAGGTTTTGGTTTCTCCTGCCATGAAAATGTTCCAGGGCTGCTCCGTTGTAACGGCCCAGTCAAAGTCCAGCCCTCAGCCTGTGTGAACAGAAACATTGGCTGATTTAATTTGGCTTGTTTTTCCTCGTTAGCTGGTCGGTCATGCGGAACAGATAAACGGCGTTTAGAGCAGAGCAAATCAAATCAGCAGCAGGATTTCAATCCATATCTGGGATCTGATGAGACACATGGAGGAAAATTCCTCTGAATTCCCCACCCTGGAGGTTTGGATCGCTGCGGCCTTTAATTAGGCCCATGCAGAGTCCTTCAGCGAGATGATTAGATTAGCGTCTGCGAGGCCGGCGGCGCGCTCTCAGGCTAACATCAGAACGCTGCCGACATTCTGATGTTAGTTCATCATGTTCGCCTCAGTCGCTCCCTCTGACTTGATCTGATCCGCTTTTATTTATTCAGGAGAAACGTTCACCTCACGACACAGTCAGGATCTGAGACACCAGGAGGATTATGGGAGAAACAGCACAATGCTGTCAAGTTAGAGGCTTTAAGAAGCTGCTTTACCTCCAGGAGATGAACAGAGACCTGACTGACACCGAGACAGGAAGTGGAGCTCCAGGCTGACACCGAGACAGGAAAAGAGCTCCTGCGGACAGGAAGTGGCGTCCTTGTCTAATGGTGTATGCTGCTGTGTGAGTCTATCACCCGGCAGCGGTCTTCAGTCAGAGAGCTCTTCAGATTCACTGCAAGACGGACTGCTACTGGAGACGCTTCGTAGCTGCAGCATCATCAAAAACGACAATCAACAGAGTTCCAACATTTAATTTCATCTGATTTCAGGGAACTAGATGGACCAAGATGTTAGCGTTGATGTAAACATAAGCTAAAGCAGAAAGCTTAAGACTAGCTGAACGTTTCTGCATCGTTAGCAGTGAAGCTAACTGTTTCTCTGCTGCTGTAGCCTCACGTTGCTGCTGAAGGAAACGCAGCATCAAACAGCTGGCCGCCGTCTCTTCCCAGACTGGACCGTTTTCTGCTTGCGCTCCTCCAGTTTTCTACCAGGAAGCAGCAGATGCCCATGAGCGGTGGCTAACGCTGTTAGCTGTCATGGTGCAACAACTGGGGCTGATGGGAGTTTTTCAGCTTGAAGCAGCTTTTTGTTTCCTACTCAGCCGACATTCCTGAAGTTTCCCTGGAGGTTCAAATCACGCATCCTGACAGAAATAGACCTGCTGTGTGTTCAGTCACATGGTGGGGCTTTAAGGGACTGTTTGCCCCCAGGGCAGTTCTTTCAGCTCAATGTGAGAAGATGCTGGGAAGATCCCTGGAGGCGGGGCAGAATGAATGTTTCATAAAGCAGACATGTGACAACCCAGCGCATGTTGTCCCTCCTGAAGATGATGCTAATGCTAACGCTGAAACACCACAGAGACTCAGGAGATGGCTCCCCATTTAATTCGGCTTCACATTTAATTCAGCTTCACTTTAATTCAGTGGCCTGCGACAGACTGGCGACCTGTCCAGGGTGACCCCTCCTCTCTCCCAGAACGTTAGCTGGAGAGGCACCAGCACCTCCCGACCCCACTAAGGGACAAGAGTCTACAGAAAATGGATGGATGGATTTAATTCAGCTCCACATGAACCAAACGAAGCAGATTGAATAAAAACAGGTCATCAGCTCTTTGAGAACCAGTGGAGAGAAACTCTTGTAAGACAACAAACTCTGAATAAAATTTGACCAAAGGTGGTTGTTTCTATGGAAACAGTTGCCCTGCCTCGGGCCTCTGGGCCTGAGCTGGACTCCACCGGGAGAAAGATCCAGAACATGATGGAAAAACAATCTGAATCTGGAGGGTCAAAGGTCAGCGGAGGAATCCTGGAGCGCTGTGTGAAACGCTACAAAATTATCCTGGAGACCCGAACCAGCAGCTGGGATCAGGAGAACCAGAACATCCACAACCTGACTGTGACACGAGCTGAAACCAGCCCACATCACCAACCCTCCACCACCGTGCTGTCAGGAGATGACCTTTGACCCTTCCCAGACTGTTGAGCAGCAGCAGTCGCTCTGAGGTCATTGCTGATTTCTGTCCTGATTCTAACAAACGTCTGTCAGCGGCAGAGACAGGTTCTGGATCTGCTGCAGTGGATCGGGTCAGCGGTTCCTTCCTGGGGAGCCAGCAGTTTCTGGATCTGGTTCCTGTTGGGGAGAATCTGATCTGGTTGGCAGTCATGTCCACTGGTGTTGCTGGATTAGAGCCTCTAATCTGCCTCTCACATCCAGCAGGGATTATTCCTGGGTTTGTTGCTGCAGCTCTCGAGGACGGGCCCATTGTTGCAGCTCACATGTTGCTGCGTTGCCATGCGAAGCTCCGCTGACCTCGTTACCGCTGTGTTTACACAACGCCAGGCTTCATCTGCTGGCAGACGGAGCAGCTGGATCAGAGCAGCAGGCAGGCAGACGCCACACAGCCAGCTGCTGCTGCAGCAGCAGCATGTTGATGCAGCAACATGTTTATGCTGCAGGGGAAACTTGGGGGAACGGAGGAAGTGGATAAACCTCTGAGCTGCAGCTGATCTGGTTTGTTGAACTGGTTAATCAGATCAGCAGCGATCCGTCAGCAGGGCTTGGATTTGGTTCCTAGTGGTTCCCTGCAGGAGGTGAAGGATGCGCCTGGCGTGACCTTTGACCCGGAGTCACCACGTGATCAGAGCGCCCTGCAGGGAAGCAGAGCAGCTCAGGTTGGTGGTGACCTGAACCCTCTGCTCCTCTTCAGGCTCCTCCAGACATTAGCGGTGGCTAGGTTTAGCCTATTTGCAGCAGGAAGTTTCTCCACCTGAAGACCAGCAGCTTCCTACTTCCCGTTTCCCGTTTCCTGTAGAACAAAACATTCATCTGGATTTCACTTCACCTGACCTGGACTGACCTGGGAACATCAGCCGCAGGAGGGATGAGACGGAGACATTACATTTCTAATGAGACAAAATGACAAGAAGAGCCTGAAAAACAACTAATAACTGAAAACCAAAGAAATCAACTTGGCACGTATCCATGGCAACAGATTTACGACTAGAATGTCTCCATGGCAACAGAGTTACAACCAGAACTTCCTGTCTCAGCAACATGTGGAGTTCCTTCTTTCAGTTGATCTTTAGAAAACGTCATGGAGGAGCAAAATGACAGAGGCAGGAATCCATCCGACATGTCGACCGACTGACCAACCAACCGTCCAAATGACCATCCATCCATCCAGCCCATCAACCCAATCTGATTGATTTGTTTCTGGCCTTACAGTCTAATAACAGTGAGTTGTTGATTTGACTGGGCTTCTGTAGGAGTGGAGAACTGGAAGTGTCTCCTGTGGTTCAGCTCTTTCTTCTCCAGCATTTTGTGTTTTTCTGGTTCAGAACCAGCAGATCTAGACGATCTACAGAAAGCGTCATGAAGTTGGTTTGTGTGTGTGTGTGTGTGTATGCTGGTGCAGGAGAGCGTGATGTGTGTAAATCTGCTTGTTTGATGGTCTCCTGGTGTGTGTGTGTGTGTTCCTCCCTGACCTGTCGGGCTGCATATGCTCAGCCATGGCTTCAGTGGATAAGAGGATTATAGCTTCCCTCCCTCTCAGCTGCTCCTTCTGAAGGAAGCGGCTGCAGCTCAGGTTCTGGTTCAGGTCTAGTGGCTGGGTCTAATTCCTGGAACCCTCATAGATTAGTGTACATTGAGGTCAGTAACCAGCTGAGTGGATTACCCAGCAATGGTAGGAAACAGTAGAAATTAGCTGAAAAGCATCTTTGTTGAGCAGTAATTCCTGAATGCTTCAAGATTTCTGTACACTCTTTTATAAAACAGGACTTGTGGAGCAGATTAAAGGTTTGTTTTGGAAATATTAGATGTCCTGATGTCAACTCTGAACTCCACCCAATCCAAAATGGCGGCATGAGCAGCTAGCATGCAGCGTTTCCAGAAAGCAGAGGAAGGATAGCTATTTTTTCATAATCTAATTATGAATTCACATATGTGGCGCTTTGGTTGATTGATCAAAAACAATAATTGTTAATAAACTTCAGATGCTGAAGCAACATTTTCATTAAAGCTTCTTCAAATGGAAATATATATATATATATATATATTTTTTTTTTACCAATTCTGTTTCCATGTTTGAACAGAATGAAAACCAGCCAAATTAAACCCGATTATACAGTAACATGGCGCATGAATATAAATATTGATATTAATGTTAATATTAATATTTCTGCTGCAGTCAATCCGCTCTGGTTTTCATGTCTCACACTGAAATTTTCCAGAAATAATCACTGCTTGGGGAGCGTTCACGGCTCTGATGCGTCTCTGGAGGATTTTTTCTTCTGGTCCTTCAGGATCGTCAGACTTTCCCACAGCCGCCTGGAAGAGTCCTGAGATCAGTGTGTCTATTTCAGGTTAACGGACGGACGGCGGCAGGATGCTGTGGCTGCTGTTCTGTCTGCTTCCTCTGGGGGGCAGCAGCAGCATCGCTGCCCAGGAAGGCGCTCACAAAGCCAAACTCGACAACGGTGAGTTTCCTGCTGCCCATTGGTCCTTGAGCTACATTGCTATGCTATGCTATGCTAAACTGTGCTATGCTAAGCTATGCGGCGCTAGGTTTTAGACCAAAACATTAGCGCTGTAGCTTTTGTGTCTGTAGCAACATGGTGGCTGGAGAAGATAAGATGGTCGATATTAAATATTTAACCTTCAGCCTAATTAAACCCTTTGATCATCAGCAGCCAAACATTCAGCTCAGGTTATTTTTAAAAACAGGAATGTAACTGAACTCTGACCCTGTTAACAGAAACCTTGAGATCAAAAATCAGTTCAAAGCCACAAAGAGCAACTTTTAATAAAAACTGTAAACATTTTTAAAGTTTCAAGGTGGAGAAACGTTTTTATTTTGCTCTGTAGCACAAGCTAGCTAGCAGTTAGCATCAAAGTTTAACTTTTTAGACACAAATCCCTCCCCCACAGCATGATGCTGTCACCGCTGAACCTCTCAGCTTGCTTTGTGTTGTCATGGTTACCGATGGTTGCTATGGTTGCCGGCGTTGCGTTTGGTGAGTGGCTCGTTTATTAATTATTTACATTTTCACCTTTGAAGCGGCTCAGATAGCCGTTGTCCCTGGCAACCGGCAGCTGGGGTTTCCCACTCAGGTCTGAGCACCTGAACGCCTTGCGATGCGTTCGGGTGTTTAGGAGGGAAGGTTGCGACTCCTTTCCTGTTTTGAAGCTCGTAGAAAAAAAAAAACAGTTTATTAATTTACATAAATTAAATTTCATTTAAAAAAATTTTTGTTAAGCAAAAAATTTAATATTTAAAATTTCCCAAAAATCTTAATTTTTTTTAAAAAAGATACTTTTAAAAAGTATCTTTTTTTAAAGATTAATTTAACATTAATTTATCGTGTTAAATTAATGAACGTTATTTTTCTACTTTTTGCAGTGCATTTCTGTTGTCATGGCAACATTTTAGATGAATTTGTTTCCTTTGACAGAATGCACTGTAAAAACAACTTAACAGGCTGTAAAGTTTTACTGCAGGAAACTTTAAAAATATATTTTATTTTTGGTTTAATGTGAAACAGAAGCAAATAATTTTTTATTTGAACTTTTTCAGGTTAAATATTAAAACAGAATCTAAAGTAACTTCATAGAACCGGGTTCTATTGACCCAATTCTATTGGTTCAGTTCTGTCGGTCCGGTTCTGTTGGCTTGGTTCTGTTGGTCCTGTTCTATTGGTCCAAACTCGTTTATTCATCAGCTTCATGTTTCATTCATTTAATATCCAGAGAGCCACCGGTTTGCACCGGGGTGAGCTCTGCAGAACCCACTGCTAGGGCTTCTGTTGACCTGGTTCTGTAGATCCTGGTTCTGTAGATCCCGGTTCTGTAGATCCCGGTTCTGTAGAACCTGGTTCTGTAGATCCCGGTTCCGTAGATCCCGGTTCCATAGATCCACGTTCTGTAGCTCAACGTTCTGTAGATCCAGTCCAGCCTGGACTCGGTCTCGTCGGTCCACATGATAAACATTCAGCAGATCTGATTGGCCGATTCATGGCTGTTTTTTTGTGCGCTGCGTCTTTAAATCTCTTTCTGCTCCTTCGGTTTCTGACCCGGTTCTACTCAGAACCAGTTACCGTCAAATTCCTGATCCGAACTGCATCCATCTGATTATCTAGTCAAACTACATCTACGCTCCGCATCACAGGGAAAACTGCCATTTCTCTGATAATTTCCTGTTTCCTGACCACATCGACTTATTACTGGAGACCTGTCTCCATGGTTACCGTGTTGGACGTTCTGTCTCCAGGGACGCCATGTTGGATTTTCAGGCTTTTGGGAGGCGCGGT
>NW_015112964.1:247478-248676 GCF_001443285.1 Poecilia latipinna | reverse complement strand
GGTGAGGTCAGAGTTCCCAGAATGCTTTGCTCTGCTTGCTGCTGGTGAAGCCACTGCTGGCAGGTTGCTGATCTTCTTAAGCTAAACACCAGGCCTTTGTTTGTTCCCTAGCGGATTAGCCGCCGCCGCCGCGCCACATGACTGCAGCGCTGCTCACAAAGAGACCTTCAGACTATTTCCTAATGGTCTCCATGGAAACGATGCATTCAATACCCCTCAGAAACTAAATCTCTAGGCATTACAGTGATTCCTCGATTTTCGCGGGGGTTGCGTTCCGAAAATAACCCGCGATAAGTGAAATCCGCGAAGTAGTTAACTTTAGTTTTTACAATTATTACACAGCATAATTACTGTACATTAAAACCAAAGAACAAAACCTGTTTTCAGGTCAGCGGTTGTGCGTGTTCATCAATTGGGCCTTAATGTGATCCGGAGTCATGGCATTAAATCGTCTCCTCCAAGCTGCCCCGCGAGATTCACAACTGTATCTACGGCAGAGCGATGGATTTCGTCAAGCAAGCCTCAGGTCGGGTTTTACGCTGATTCTGGCCAGTTTTTTTCAGCAGGCATTCAAAGTTTCAGTTTCCATCTCCTGAATGGCTAATCTGTATTACGAATATTTTAGCCAATCAGGACGCAGAACACATGCACTGTGAAAAAAACTGCACAAAAAAAATCCTTGTACATGCTAATGCTAGCAATTCTGCAAATATTAACATGACGTTATCTTAGCATTTTAGTTAGCAAAGCTGTTGCTAGCACAGAATATAGCTGTTCAAGCATGCCTCCAGATTTATTAGCAACACCGTTGGCTAATGTGTTAGCATATGGTTGAACATTAGCTAACTTTACTGCATTATGCAATGTTTACTTTTGACAGCTTGTGTGCTAACATTAGTGTTTAACCTAATGCTATGTGCTTGCTAATAGCTAATGTGTTAGTACAGCACATAGCTTCAGCTACTTTTGCATAGCATCAGATCAGTAGCTTGTTAACTTATTAACTAACATTTTACCTATCCGTCCGTCCGTCCATCCATCTATTTCTTTGTCCTTTAGTGGGGTCAGGAGGGTTGGTGGTGCCTCTCCAGCTAATGTTCTGGGCGAGAGGCGGGTTCACCCTGGACAGGTCGCCAGTATGTGCATGTTACCTAATGTGAGCATAATGCGTAACAAAATGCTTACTGTTAAGAGCAAC
>NW_015112964.1:221761-243417 GCF_001443285.1 Poecilia latipinna | reverse complement strand
TGATATTTGTATTGGATCGGAAACAATCGAGCCGCTTTACCCCGAACGCGGAAGCTGAGTTGCAAAGAGCCCATTTTTTCCCAAACTGAATTTATGCATAATTCTGATTTGTTGGTTGTAAAGGAAGTTGTGGAAGAACCAAATAAAAGCTGAATCGTTCCTGTCGCGCTCCGCTGTTTGGATGTTTCCTCATCGTTTCTCATTGTTTGACTTTGATACAAAATATAAACGGCTAGATTTAAAGTGTGATTGAAAAAGGTTAGAGTAAATGTTTTTTAATTATACGTTTGTATCTTTCAATTATGGCTCAGATTTAATTTGAAAATTAAAGTGCATTTTAAAAAGCTTCCCTGTTTATTTGAAGCGGTTGAATCTGTCCTGCTCTGATTTAAATTCATTCCTGGCTCTCGGTGTGTTTGAGGTGGGAACTGATTAAATTAGAAATGGATTTAGTGGAAGCGCAGCGGGGAGCCGTGACTGCTGCTAATTGATTTCTGCTGCTGCGCCGCTGGGCGTTAGCGACCGTTTGGCTGCTGACTCAGAATGAGCCGCTGTTATCAGCAGCGCGGCTCGCTCTCCTGCAGCCACAGGTTGAACGTTTCTGTGCCTGGAATTGTAACGTTTTAAACAAACTCAGATAAAATAACGGAGGAATAATAATGAAAGCATCTGCTGCTTGTTTGGGTTCAAATAGAAACTTATTGCAGAAACAAAGTTTTCAGATCCGACTCGATTTTTATTTTTGACAGTTGAAGTTTGGTTGAAAGTTTTTATCATCAGATTTGAATATTTTCTGACCTATCATAGTTATTTATGTACAGTTCAATCACATTCGCTGTATTTAAAGTTTTGAAATGTCTATAGAGTTAAAATATTTATAATTTACAAATGTTTATATTTATTTAGAAATTTTAAAGTGATTTCTGAAACATGCCTATTTGTTTTGTGTCTAATCCTTTGTTAAAACATGTAATATATCCATAAAGCCTGTCTGGCTGCAGTATTTCTGTACCGATCGATCGGTTCATGAAGGATTCTCTGTTCTCTAACGATTCACATTAAAGCAGCGCCGCGGAGCGCCGCCGCTCGTTTTCTCCTGCTCTGAAGAAATTTAACTGCTCTTGTTTCCTGTGAATGGAGGCGGAGGGGCGGCGCTTTCACCCGATCGATATTAAATCAATAATCTGTGACGAGCTTTCAGTCGCTGCTTCATCTGCAGAACAGGCTGAAAATACACGGCGTACTGTGTTCAGGGTTAAAGGTCAGGGTTAAGAGTCGGGATTAAAGGTCAGGGTTAGGCAGAGAAATCTGACATCCTGACGAATGTATGGACCCAGAAGACGTTCTGCTGAGACAGACCGGCTTGATGGCCAGTGCTTGGTTAGGGGAAGATTGGGAAAGTTTTGAGATTTTTTTTTCATTTATTTCTTTTTTGATTTATTGTTTTGTTGCCATTTTTAAATATCAAAATGTTTTAGTTTCTGCTTTTGAACCAAGTTTGGCTCATTTTTCCAGAGTTTATCAGATCGGTTAAGTTCGGTTGTTTATGAAAACTGAGCAGAATTGAAAACTATTTTCAGTATTTTTACAGTGTTATGCTGAACATTTTCATTGTTTTTCAGTGTTTGTGTGTTTAACGTGGGCCTGTGTTCCTCCAGCAGACCCTGGGGCCCCTGTGGCCTCCAGGCCTGAGATCTACTACTGTCGCTCCCCCAACATGGAGGACTTCACCTGCTGGTGGCATCCAGTGGACAACCTGACATCTGGCCAGCAGGCCGCCTACATCCTCACCTACTCCAAAGAGTGAGTCTATAGTTCTGTCGTTGGACTGAAGGTGGCGCTAGTGGAGCACCGTGTTGCTCTGCAGCCGACCTGCCAGGTTTCCGGGTCATGTGAGCGTTAAGCCGCCTGCTCTGCTCTGAAGCTTTTAAGGGTCGATATGTGGAACCGGGCCGGTCTCACATGGGCCCGGCGGGCTGGCTGCCAGCTGGCCGCCGCTAATCAGGACAGATTGGATCACACCTCAACCCCAGATGGCGCGGCCGCTCAGACTCTGATTGTTGTGGTTCTGCTGCTGCTGCGTCTCCACAGATTAAAATCTGGGATTATCTGCTGAAAATGAGCAAATTAGTTGTTCAGAAACTGATCGACATGCAGATGAATCAATGCTGCAGTTCAGCTGCTTCCAGCCTCAAGAAGGTTCTGGTTCTGTCCATTAGAAACCCGACAGGTCCCATCAGGGCGGGAACCTGCTGATGTCCGAGTCGCGGTTACCGGTTTAGTCCTTGGTTAGCGGTTTAGTTACCGGTTGAATGAATGGTTACCGATTTAGCGTATTATTACCGGTTTAGTTCATGGTTACCGGCTTAGTCCACGGTTACCGGTTTAGTCATTAGTTATTGGTTTAGTCCTTGGTTAGTGGTTTAGTTACCGGTTACTGGTTTAGTGATTGGTTACCAGTTTGATTAACAGTTACCTGTTTAGTTATTGGTTACCAGTTTAGTTCATGGCTACCAGCTTAGTCCATGGTTACCGATTTAGTCCTTGGTTAGCGGTTTAGTTACTGGTTTAGTGATTGGTTACCGGTTTAATTAACAGTTACCTGTTTAGTTCTTGGTTACCAGTTTAGTTCATGGCTACTGGTTTAGTCCTTGGTTACCGGTTTAGCGTATGGTTACCGGTTTAGTTCCTGGTTACCGGTTTAGTCCACTTTTTGGTCATTTTTCTGTCTTCCGGTTTCTAGTTTCTCTCATGATTTTTGGTCAGTTTTTAGTATTTTAGTATTTTTCTAGCTTTGGTTCCTTTTCCAGTTTGTTTCTCTGTCTTGCTGGTCGGGTTCCTGATAGATTATGGATTATTTTGGGTTGTTTTGGCCTCTTATCCCTGTTGACTTGTGCAGGTTGTAAATATCAGATTGTCCGTGTTGTTCTGGACTAAATAATGAAGCTATATCAACCTGTGATCTGAAGTCTGAGGTTTATGCTGAGTTGGCTGTAAAACTGCAGGAATTTATCTTCTGTCACAGATCATGTTAAAGAATCAGCTGCTTGTCTCCGTGGGATTAAATGTAATCTTTTAATCTGCTGCCTGCATCTTTACCTTCAGGGAATTTGACCTTATCCAGAGATTATCTGGACTGACCCTGTCTTTCTCTGCCTTTCAGTATGGAACCTGAACTCGAGTGTCCAGATTACATGTCCGGCGGTCTCCACAGCTGCTACTTCGACAAGAGCCACACGTCCATCTGGATGTACTACTGCATGACGGTGACGGCCATGACGCCCCACAGGAACTACACATCCCAGCAGCACTGCCTGGACGTGGCAGAGATTGGTGAGTGCCGGATTGCACTGGATTATAGCTAATAAGGAGCAGGCTGACTGTATTAGACTGGATTATAACCAGTAAGGGCCAGGCTGACTGGATTAGACTGGATTATAACCAATAAAGGCCAGATTCTGACTGGATTAGACTGGATTATAACCAATAAAGGCCAGATTCTGACTGGATTATAACCAATAAAGGCCAGATTCTGACTGGATTATAACAAATAAAGGCCAGATTTTGACTGGATTAGACTGGATTATAACCAATAAAGGCCAGACTCTGACTGAATTAGACTGGATTAAACCAGTGAGCATTATAGTTTTTCATGCTGTTGCTGTTTATTTTAATCCAGGATTATATTTCCAGATTATAATCCATCGTTTTACAGCCGCTTTCCTTCAGTCTGAAGTTTGTGTGAAACAGTTTTAATCTGCAGACCTAATCCATGCTAATCCAGCAGCTATCAGACCTGATCAGCTCCTTGGATGACCTTTGACCCTTTATGTTGTGCCAATCAACTTTGACCTGAAGCAGAAAGTTATTACTGCAGCAGAATTGTGTTGGATGTGTTATTATCAATAATGATAGTGATTATTATTATTATTATTGTTGTCACTGGATGTGGGAGAAATCAGTTTTAATTCTTCTGGTTTCGTCCTGAACTTTTCTTATTTGGTTCTGTTAAATTCTTCATCATCGTCGTCATGCTCGTCTCTCTATCAGAACCAACAACCTGCTGTCGTTGGGATTGGTCTACTTACTGGACCAGCGACAGGTCATCTGTGAGGTTTATCAGCGCTGCCGTGCAGCTGCCATGCGGTTTCCATGGTGATCTCTGAGCTTGTCTCAGACGTTTCTTATCAGGCGGCCCCAGAAAGGTCACGTCTCCTCATGTTGGAGCTCGTCCAGTAAATGTACCGCCTCCCACCATCAGCCTGACCTCTGAGTTTACGTCTGGACTCAGATGGAGCATAAAAACAGATCATCACAGAATATGAAGAGTCAGTAAGCGATGCCAAACAAGCTCCAGGATAAATAGACAACTTCAGTTCTGTTGAAGTTCAATGGCAATTTCACAAAATAAGCCAAAACTTGTTACTTGGAGTCAAAAGATGCAGGGAGAGAAAAGCCTGGCAGGAGGAAAACCAGGGGAACTAAAAAAGGTTAACCCAGTAAATCTGGTCTAATGAGTATCGGGCCGGTTCCTGTGTCTGAGACCAATCACCGACCTGAATCTGACGTTAGGCTTCTGATGGAGGCAGAGCCGTGTTACCTGCCACAAGTGGATAACAACGCTGTGTTGGTTCCATTGGTTCAGTTGGCTCATGGTCTACCTGACACCAGGTGTTTTGGTCCTCCAGGCCTCTCCTCATGTCCTCTCCTCATGTCCTCTCCTCTGTCCTCTCCTCTGTCTTCCAGTGGAGCCAGAGGCTCCGGTCAACCTGACCTTCTCCCTGAGGGACGCCGGCGGCGACGAGGCGGGCCACAGCGTGCTGCTGTCCTGGACGTACCCGGCTCCTGAGGTCCTGCGCTATGGCTGGATCACTCTGCTGTATGAGCTGCAGTACCGACGCATCGGCGAGACCGACAACTGGCAGGTACGCAGCCAACTCTGCAGGTCTCCGTTTCTCCCTCTTTAAACCCAACAGCCCCCAACTCTGGACGGTTGGGTCTGCTTCATGGTGCTTCTGAAGAGGATGATCAGTTTGAGTTACTTTGGGTTTACTGAACTGACTGGTGATGATGGAGTGACTGGCTGGTAACTTGGGTTTAGGATCCATGTTTACAATGAAAGTCCTGAAGGCTGGTGGTTCCAGTGAACCGGCTGACTGGCGGCATTTCTGTCCACAGGTGAAGCATCACCTGCGTGAGCCGCATGTGGAGCTGCTTGGCCTGCGACCCGACGACTACATAGTTCGGGTCCGCTGCCGCTCCCACAACTCCCGGCTGTGGAGCAAATGGAGTGCCGCGCTGCTCGTGAGCATCCCCAACAGCCTGGCTGCAGGTATGACTCGGGGTTTCCATGGCGACAGCCTGAGTCTGATGAAGCCATTTCTAAATCTGAAGTGAGTTAATGTTCTCCTGTGCAGGTAAAGTCCTGGTTCTGGTTCTGGTGGTGGGAGTCGGAGCCGTGGCTCTGCTGGTCATCGCCTTCGGGGTGATTCCTCAGAGCAGGAGGTGAGGAAACCATTAGCTGTAATGCCAAGGTGCTGCCAGAGAGGGTGCCACCTTCCTGTTCCCACTCTGGAGAGAAGACGACTCCATATTCTGCTTTGTCCCTCCAGAATAAAAGACTACTTCCTGCCGCCCATTCCCAAGCCACGGATCATCGGCATTGACCCTCTGCTTCTGAAGGTGATGCATCCTGGGAAAAGTAGTTATTCTGCTTTGTCTGCTAGATTTGACCCTGTCCCTTCCTTCTTTTGTCTTTCTCCAGAAGGGGAACTTTGATGAAATCAACCGTCACTTCAGTAACTTCCATGGTTACCGGCCTCCCAGTTACTCGGTGGAGGTGTGGGACCAGGTGAGCGCTGACGGGATCTACCTGAGCGCGCCGCGGGACTGCAGCGTCCCACCAAGCATCTTGGACAGAGACAGAGGAATGTCGGTCGCCATCCAGAACCTGTTTCCCATCCAGAACCCGTCGTCGTACATCCGCAGCGCTCCGCCGTACTGCGCCGTGCCAGCCGAGCCCTTCACTGCGCTGCAGGACACGCCGTCTCCATGGCAACAGCCCGAGACGGTGTTCGTTCCCGGGTCAGACTACAGCACGATGGAGCGCCTCGGCGTTCCCGACGCCTCCGTCTCCACTCCAGATCCGGCCCGCGCTCCGGTCCAGGACTTCTACACCTGCGTCCAGCTGATGAGGGACAGCGGCGAGGTCCACTTGGTGCCATGTCTGCCGGCGCCGTACTGCCAGGACTTCCTGCTGCCACCGGGTCCAGATGCTGCCAAGCAAGAGGAGGAGGAGAAGAAGAGCAAGAGGCTGGCCGAGTACCAGGCCCGGAAGAGTGCAACGGAGGACGACGGCGATGACAGGAGCGATGCCGCTGACCCGCTGCTGCCCTTCAGCCCAGAAGACACCAGCGAGAGGACCGGAGACCCGTTCTGATCCGTCGTTCTGATCCGACCTTCTGATCCGACCTTCTGCTCCACTCTGTTTTTGCTAACGCTGTTAGCGACAGCTCCGACTGCGTTGGAAACTGTTGGCATCCATGTTTACTGTGGGTGTGATAAACACAATTATTGATGCATTCATGTTTAATCCAACTATAAGTTTATAACGACATTGAACTGGTTCTGGTTCTGGTCACTCCTCCCAGGAGGAGCTGGACTTCCTGAACTCTTCTTCTTTGTTTTAATGGCAGTTGGCTTTAACTATAGGAAGCATTAACGCCACCTACTGGTCAGGAGTGTGGACTACATTGCCATGAACTCTGGGTACTGTAGTCCATTTGAAATGGGCCAGGATACTTCAGGATTTCAAGCTTTGTCTTTCTCAGGAAACAGGAAGTGGTGGCGCTGGTCGGAGAGGATTCTAGTTCTCTATGTCCAAAACCTCCTGGGTTTATTTCCCGTAGTTTCACTCGCACTTCGTTCTGATAAAACCTCATTTTATTCCCACTTCACTCTTCAGAAGCACTCACTCCTTAATTATCTATGTGCAGGGATGTAAATCTGTGATTACCCAGAACATGAGAGGAATCTAAGTGGGCCTATAAAGTCCATTTATGTCATTATCATTTTTAATACCAGCAGATTCCATAAAACCACTAAAAATCAGCACATGATGCCCAGTTTTCCCAGAACGATGATTGAACTGAATTATTAGTAGTTGTAGTCAAACCTGTGTGTCTTTGTTCTTATGCAGTGTAAAGCTAGCTGCCTCTTTAAACACAGCACACGTCTATTTTTCTAAGAAACCACTGCAGCTCTGTGTGACTCTGTTAGCATAGCATGTTTAGCGCTCCATGACTAATCTCAGGTAGATTCCATTAACAATGTCTGGCAGGAAATGGGAGGAACATGGGGGCGGGACTTCATCTGTTTTACTTCCTGGTTCGCTCTGCCGCCAGGTTCCTGCAGTCCGGAAAGTCTGGAATTGTTAGGGAAAAGAAAGAATAATTATGGAAAATGTTTCCATTTTCAGTGTTAATTTGCTATTCTTTCCCTTTTGTCCCTTATGTCCTTCCGTATTTTCTTTGTTTTTTGTTGTCCTTCCTGATAAATCATAACAGAAGGAAGCCATAATTCATGTTGAGCTTTAATATTTTAACAGAGACATAAACCTCCAGAAAGGCTCTAAAGCTAGCCTCCTTAGCTGTTAGTCAGCCTCCTCGGCTGTTAGTCAACCTCCTTGGCTGTTAGCCGGCCTCCGCGGCTGTTAGCTAGCCTCCGCGGCTGTTAGCTAGCCTCCTGAGCTGTTAGCTAGCCTCCTCGGCTGATACCAACCTCCTCGGCTGTTAGCTGGTCTCCGTGGCTGTTAGCTAGCCTTCTCAGCTGTTGATGTTAGCTAGCCTCCTCGGCTGTTAGCTAGCCTTCTCAGCTGTTAGCTAGCCTTCTCAGCTGTTGATGTTAGCTCTCCCCACTGCAGACCTGTTGGTCCGGTCAATGTGTTGCAGTCCAGACCTGGTTGACGTTTTTTCTGTTTCTCAGTTCAGAGCTGCAGTATTTTTAGCATTTGCTCCCACTATTTTAAAAAATTGTGCCAAATGTTCCTTCATGCACAAAAGCAGATCCACTAACATTCCTCCAGTTGGTTCAAAACTGTAAGCACAACCTCGTAGATGACCCCGTGACCTTTTGGTGTTTGATGTGAGCCCAGTGAATGACCAGGGGAGTCTGACTGTGGGACTCTGTCATGCCGTCTCCGTGTTTTGTCTCTGTGGTCGTCCTCATCTCTCGTTGTGCCTTTGGTCTCTCAGTGTTGTTTCATACCACTTCGTTTCCTGTGTTGGCATCTGATAGGCGAACACCTGCAGTTTGTAACGGGAAGCTGGTCGTTACGGTAAGCCGGTCGTTACGGGAAGCCGGTTGTTACAGGAAGCCGGTCGTTACGGGAAGCCGGTTGTTACAGGAAGCCGGTCGTTACGGGAAGCTGGTCGTAACGGGAAGTGTGTCGTTTCGTGGCAGAGAAATGTCTCGTAGTTTGTGACTGAAACATCTTTCAGTTTGAGGCAATAAAAACTCTTGGATTTGTTTTTGATTTTATTGAATTGTAGAAATGTATTGATTGTAAGTTGAATGGTGACTTTCGGTGCCAATGCAATAGTAGTGATCAACAATTAAAAATGTTCAGACAATCGTCTTGACCTGGATCAAATGAACTGAAAGTATCCTAAAGTCTAAATGAACTGTACCTGAGTCTGATCCTGGAGAAAAGGACTTTTATTTCTTGTGATAATGACAAAACGTTGATTTGTGGACCTGGAAGCAGTTCTGTGTCTGTTTTCAGGGTTTCTGTTGACCTTTCACCTCCTCTGTAGAGCAGTGTTGTTACAGATTTGTCGTCGGCTCAAAGTGCTTTTCCATCAGAGTAAATAAAGTCTGCTCATTCTCACCTCCATGCCTCTGTTTGCCTCTCACTTTCAACAACTACGTCTGTCAGGTTAGTTGCAGCAACTTATTTTTAGTAGAATAATATCTGAGATTTCTGTCCGTTGCCATGGCGACTCTTTGTGGAGAATAATCCTTAAACAATCAGTCACTGCATGAGAACGATTCCTCACGTAGAAAATGCTGATCGACTGCTGGTGAACCCAGTGCAGCCTCGTGATGAAGCTAACGTGCCTTTAGCTGCGGCTAACGCGTCTTTAGCTATGGCTAACGTCTCTTTAGCTGCGCTTAATGACTATCTGCGGGTAATGCGTCTTTAGATAGGGCTAATGCCTCTTTAGCTGCGGCTAACGCGTCTTTGTCTGCAGCTACGCCTCTTTAGCTACGGCTAATGCGTCTTCAGCTGCAGCTAATGTGTCTATCTGTGGCTAAGAGGCGTTAGCCACAGCTAAGCCTCTTAGCTGTGGCTAATGCGTCTTTGCAGCAGCTGCAGTTTGAAGGCATTTATTACAGCAAGAAAGTTTTTACAGAATCTTGTGAGTGATATCATCATCCATAGAAATAGTGATTCTATAAAAAGTTATCAAAATGCCTTTTTAGTGTAAAATCCATCCAAACTATTTTGTTTCCAGGTTTCAGATTATTAATATGATAGTTAATCCCTAACCCATATTTTCACTCAGCATCAATGTTTTCATGGAACAGAAGCAAAATCTGTTATTGATTATTAATCTGTTATTGATTATTAATCTGTTATTATTAACCAGTGTTGCTTTGAAGATGAAAACTGGGACTTAAACTTTCAGTGGATGAAATTATGTGCATTAAATGCATCATTAAAGAGATATTAACATTTAAAAAAATCTCATTAGATGCTTTTCAACAAAACCAAAATGAATGGCAATAAAATACTTTTCTGTCTTGGTGATTATTTCTTATGACAATAACTGATTAAAATTTAATCTGTTCTTAATAAAGACAAAGATAATCTGACCTCTGAAAGGAAATTTATGAACAGATTAATAATCTGGTCGTCTTGGAAACCATGAGACAGGAAGACACCAACAGTTATGAAAATTACCATTAAAACTAATAAAACTAACTTATTATGAAAATTATGTTCTTCCAGCTGCTTCCATGAAGCCAAACTAAAGCAGAAACTCTACATCCAGTTTGTGATTTTAATCTGAACTCTAATCTGGACTGTAATCTGGATTATTTGAAGGCTTCCTCTGTAGCATAGGAAGGACTTCCGGCCTCAGGAGGAAAAGATCCGGGAGGAAGGAACCCTGAAATCAGCGCTAGGAACCAGGAAGTGACGGCACACAGCTGCTGGTGTCGGGTTTCTGAGGAAGAGGAGGAGGAGGAAGAGTAGCGCGGCTAATTTGGGCCGCAGAGTCAGAGGGGGGTAGGTTCGGCCTGAGGAGCAGCTCCAATCCGCCGCAGGTGAGAAACACACGCAAACACACACTCACACTAACACACACACAAACACACACTCACACCAACACACACTCAGGTAGCCAGGTGAAGCGTCACCTGTTGTTCCTCTAGTTCTGGTTCTGGTTCTGAAGTCAGCTGCTGGTTCCAGGCCTGGTTCTGCTGCTGTCGGGCCTGCAGCTGTCAGCAGCTTAAAATAACTCTGGAAGGACAAACAGCGGATCCGCCCGGACCGAACACGGTCCTCGTTCTGGTCCAAAAAACTTTTTATTAAAAACAGGGAGACCGATTCTGGTTCTGTTTCTGATTAAACAGTCGGACCGGTTCTGGTTTTGGTTCTGGCCGGTCTGAATTGGGACAGAACCATCAGCGGTCCAATCGGAACCAGAGGTTCGGATGAACCGGGTTTCTCATATTCTTATTTGTTTTCATGTCTTTACTGTATTTAATATTTATTTGTAATTTTATTTTTGTAATTTTTAATTAAATTTTCAGTTGTAGTTTGCAACTTGTTTAATTTATTATGTTTATACATACTTTATTTGATTTTCTTGTCCATATAAAAATATTAAAACTATAATAATCCTCATTTTTAATGTTGTTGCTTTATATATTTCCGTATTTGTTATCTTGTTTTTCTGTGTTAATAAATATAAATAAATTAAATGACATTTAATTTATTTATAGTTTGCCAGATTAAATAATTTAGTGATCTTAAGAAATTAAATTTGAAAACGAGCGGATGACGTCATCAAGATCCTCAAATAATTTCCCTGTCAGTTTTGATAGGGCGGGATCCTGGTTGCCATGGAGACAGCCAATGAAAGCGAGGAGCGCAGCGACAAGGCGGTCCCTGATGAAGAGGAGGAGAAAGAGGAGGTGCGAGGAGTTCAGGCTCGTTACCTGCGCTGCCCGTCTCCTAGGTAACGGCAGGAAGTCCAGGTGTTGATGAGGGTATTGATAAATAATAATAATAATAATAATAATAATAATAATAATGATAATTTGTAGTAGTACTAGTAATAAGAATAATCATTTTTATATCATTATATTGTACAATATTATAGTAAGAATTATTAGTAGTATAAGTACTAATTATTATTGCTAATAATAATAATAACAATAATACATCTGCAGAAATCTGAAGTTTTCATGTTTTTCTGGAGAAATTGAATCTTTTTCTTCCTGAACTTAATGAATTTCATGAATTCACCTCAGATTCTCTCAGGACCAGATTTGGTTTTCCCAGACTGACTTCCTCTTTCTCCTCCTCCTCTTCCAGCTTCTCCATGACGTCTCTGACCTCCAGGTTCTCTGATGCCTCCTCCATTGTCATGGAGCCTATCCATCTGTCGTCGGCTGTCGCCGCCAAGAAGATCATCAGCGAAGGTGAAAGGGAACTGACGCGACCTAGTCAAAGTCCACATATGGGTTTGGACTTTGACTAGGCCTTAGGGTAGGCTGGATGTTTTGTTCCTCCAGCTCCCCAGCCAGCATACCTGTAGGGCCACCATCGAAACTGCGGACAAACCCTTTTGGGACCCATATTGTCTGCCCTCTTTTTTCCCATATGGGACCCACCTCGGTATGCTGGCTGGGCCCAACCTCCTCAGCTCCTCTCATATATTTAACACCATGTTTCTAAAGTGTTTCTATAGCGATTCTGAAGCGTTTCTATGGCAAATCTGAAGTTTGATGAAGCTGTGAAGCTGCAGGGTCAGACGAGGACAGACGGTTCTGCTCATCATCATGCAGACGGTGGAGGCAGCGACCCGGTTAGCACAGCAGCAGAGTGACAGTAATGGCTGGTCTCTCAGATGGGCTCCGTCGGCACGGTGGCAGCTTAATGGATGATTCTTGTTCCATCTGCAGAAACAGGATGACAGCCGGAGAGCTTTCCCTCCCTCTGGGCTGCATGGCTAACGCTAACATGCTAACCACGCAGCCCAACAGATTCAACAGATGAACATCCAGAGTTCAGATCCATTCATGACGAAACCAAGCAACAAATTCACATCTTTTATTATCACTGCTGAACTTTAATTAATGTGAATAAGTTTGTTCACATGATTAGTCAGTAACAACAATGGCGGTATTTCCTCCTGCCACTTCCTGTCTTTGTCTTCTCCGCCAATAGCAACATCCTGTTCGTCATGTGATCAGATTAGCAATATAAACAAAAAAAAATCTACCACATCCTAACGCAAAAACTTTTTATCAAAAAAAAAAAACCCGTCAGAACCTGGATCAGAATCAGAACCTAAACCAGAACCTGATCCAGAACCCAGATCAAAACCAGAAGTTGATCCAGAGCCCGAATCAGAACAGAACCTGAACCAGAACCCGGATTAGAACCAGAACCTGACTCTGAGCCTGCAGCTCCATGCGGGGTTGAAGGCCAACTGCCATGTTGGTGGTGGCAGCATGGGGAACATGGCAGACTCAGTTGACCTTCCTCTGAGGTTTGGTCCAAATTGGATCATCAGCAGAACAAAGCAACTACGGCCTAGTCAAAGTACGGATATAGTGCTTTGCTGTGTTTGTTTTTGGTCATTTTAAATTTGTTCTGGGATTTCTGTAGTTCCTCCTGGTTACCAGTGACTAAACATTGATGATGTCACCATCAACAGATTCTAGACATTTCAGAATAAAAGTCTAAACTGAATTCAGTATTTTATTAAAATGTGCCAACGTTGATCCTCTGATCACTGAAAACCCGTCAAAACAAAAACAAACGTAAATTTTAACCACGGGCCAATCAGGCAACGCTGCCCTTCTCTGGCAGCGTTACAGCGCCACCGACCAGCCCGGCTGACCTCCTACGTCATTTCCTGTGGGGCTTCTTGTTGTGTTCGGAGCTTGAGTCACTGACTGGAGTGATTCGTTTTTCACTCCAGGTTTCAGCATTTCCACCTAAAAACTGAATGACTTTTTGAGTTTTCTACAATGTAAAGTAAAAACTGAAGGTCATCCTTCCTCGGTTGTCTTGTGGTAACTGGCCGTTCATCCCCAGAGCTGCCGCCCCGCGCTGCCCGCCCCGAATCCGTCCCGGAGTCCATGCTGGAGTCTGCAGAGCAGCTGATGGTGGAGGACCTGTACAACCGGGTCCGGGACATGCTGGACGACCGCAGCCCCTACAACACGCCCTGCGTGCTGGACATCCAGAGGGCCGTGGTCCAGGACCGCCTGGAGGCGCCCGCCAACCCCGTGGACGAAGTCTGGCCCAACATCCACATCGCTGAGAAGTGAGTGCAGAGTGTTGTCATTTCAGTGGCTTCACACTTCAATATCCAAGAACTGTGCTTTCGTTTCAGATCCGTTGCGGTGAACAAGGCCCGTCTGAAGAGGATGGGAATCACGCACATCCTGAACACGGCCCACGGTACCGGCGTCTACACCAGCCAGGCCTTCTACGCCGACATGAACATCCAGTACCGAGGAATCGAGCTGGACGACTTCCCCGATGCCGACATCGCCGAGCACTTCAGGCCCACCGCAGAGTTCCTGGACGAGGCTCTGCTCACACACAAAGGTCAGTCTGGACCAGAACCAGGACCTGGACCTGGACCAGGACCAGGACCAGAACTAGAACCTGGATCAGAACATGAACCAGAACCAGAACTAGAACCTGACTCCTGGTCCGGTTGGATCTGTTGGACGTTCTTCATTGAACCTGCAGACTCTCTGCCTCCTTGTTTCTCATTGGTTGGTCTGTCGGCCAATGGGATCAGCTCCTGCAGCTTACCTCAGTAACCACTTGCTTCCTTTCTCCCGCAGTTTGAAGCCTCATCTTCCTCATCTTCCTCCTATTCCTTGCAGAACTCGACTCCGTATGAAATGAGACTTTGACGTCGTTGGACTTGAACTTCATCACTTCTCTTAATTTCCCTATTCTGGAATGAAGTGCTTCAACAAACTCCTCAGATGTTTGGTTTGTTGGATTTCTGAGTTGTTTTGAGGTTTACTGATGAATACTATTCCTTCATTCATCCTGTTTCTCCCTGAAGCCTTTTACACAAAGCCCTTGTTTCATTCTTTGAGCTGAAAGCAGAGTTTTATCTGTGTGTCCCTGAGCAGCAGCTATCACTGACGCACTAAGAGATCCAGAATAGCATATTTTTAATGTCTATAACTTGGTTTCTGGGAATGTTTTATGAGCCTGCAGATCATAGTTCCTGGAAAAATTATGATAATGTCCACTGTAGTTATTCATGAGTTTTCCCTCAGGAAAGTCAGCCTCCAATTCTCCGCAGGCCGTAACATTTCAGAGGCTGTTTTTCTTTTTCTACAACTAAACGATTTTCTGTCCTCAAAAGCCCAGACTCACTCAAAATCTGTTTGTTTTGCAGGAAAAGTTCTGGTTGTGTCCATGATGGGCGTCAGCCGGTCAGCCATTCTGGTGGCGTCCTACCTGATGATCTTCCAGAACATGACGATCATGGAGGCGCTGACCACCATCAGGAAGAAACGGGCCATCAACCCCAACGAAGGCTTCCTGAAGCAGCTGAGAGAGTTCAACGAGACACTGATGGAGGAACGCGACGACGACGATGAAACGCTCAGCCAGTGCTCCGTGATCGACGCTCGCACCCGCGCATGTATCTTCGGTGAGGAAAAGGGTGATGATGATGAAGAGACAGATGGGGAGGAAGAGCGGAGCATGGTGAAGGTGAAGGCGCAGTCCATCATGATGGAGGAGGAGGAAGACGGAGAGAGCATGATGAGCAGCATCGCTTCCTCTGCAGCGGCTGCGGCGCTGCGAAACGGGCCGCTCCACAACGGGGATCAGGAACTGGGTCACCAGGAGATCGACTTGCCGGGTCAGACGGGCACAGAGGACGGAACTGAGGATGATGACGACGGCCTGGACGGCATGATCCGCGAATGGCAGCGCAGAAACGAAAAGTACCAGAGCGAGGAGTGGTGGGAGGCCCAGCTCCACGGCGAGGAGGACTCCGTCAGCGCCGGCTGTCCCAAGGCGGCGAGGCAGGAAGACGACGGGGAGAGCGTCACTAGTGAGGACATCAGAGCTGTCAAAGAGAGGCTAACGCACAGGAACAAGAGGCCCTCCTCGGACGCCATGTCCACCTCCAGCTGCACCAGTTACTCTGACCTCTGGAAGCAGCGACTCAAAGAGATCGAGGAACAAGCCGCTGCGCGCTACCGCAAGACAGAGGACGACGAAGGTAGCGAGAGCACAGCGACGGAGGATGGAAACAAGAAGATTGATGCTGAGGTTGACAGCATCCTCTCTGATACCAGCTCCATGTACAACTTTTGCCAGAAGAATAAGGAGAAGATGACGCCTTTGGAGCGCTGGCGCATCAAGAGGATCCAGTTTGGCTGGAACAAAAAAGACCGAGAGGACGGAGAGAAAAGTTCAGCCGCTGATGGAGAGGAGGAGAGTAAAACTCCATCCTTCCAGGATGTCAATCTGACGGCGTACCAGGCCTGGAAGCTACGGCAACAGAAACGCCTCGGTGAAGAAAACACGGAGGAGATTCTGGAGCTCAGCCGCGGCGACAACTCGGCAACCATCAAACGGAGGCAGAAACGTGAAGAGATTCTGGAGCGCTCTAAGAAAACCTTGGAAGAGAGTCAGTCCATGTGTGGGTGGGATTCAGAAAGCTGCGTCAGCGGCGGGACTATCCCTCTGTCTGCCTTCTGGGCAGGAGCCGGGGTCACCGGCCCGCCCAGCGTTGCCAACGACGACAACATGTCCATGCTGAGTGGCAGGTCGTCCACCATGTCCTCTGTTTCACAGCCTCGAAGTACAAGATCCACTCAGTCTGCCGGCCAAGCCCTGCCCCCAGTCCTCCCAGTCCCAGCTGTGCCAGGGCCTGGAGGTGAACCCATGGTCAACCTCGCCAGCATTCAGAACTGGATTGCCAACGTTGTGACTGAAACGATCAAGCAGAAGCAGAGCGAACTGAGCCTGCCTCCTCCATTGCGTGCTGGATCTGAGCTCAGCTTTGGAGCAGCGCCTAGCATGCTAGCAGGCCGCGTTGCAGAGGATGACCGGGCCTCCTGGGTCAGTGGGGCATCCTACTCCAGCACTCTATCAAAGGGTCACGGCAGAGCAACGTCGGTCCTTTCCGGCGGCAGCAGCATGTCCGGTCTGAGTGGGCAACGCTCCACTCTGGGGTCGGACATTGGGTCCGCTCTGGGTTCCAAGAAAACCAAGATCACCACGACCAGCGTTCCTCTCTTCAGCCTCTTCCAAGACCAGGTCAACCTAGGAAAACTGAACGCCATAGAGAAGGAGATCAAATCTGAAATGAGGGAGAAAGGGGAAACCTACGAAAAGAAAAAGATCCTGGAAGACAACAAACGCAGCACGCTGTACAAGAAGAAGAAACCAAAGGAAGATGAGGATGAGGAGCAGGACAGGAAGAGGAAAGAGGAAGAGTTTCTCGAAGAAACAAAGAAAAAGGAGAAACCCAAAAGAAGCTATGGTCTTTCCGGCTGCCTGAATCTCAACCCGGCGATAGAGAAAGACCGGAACACCAGCATTGACGACTGGCTGAGAAGTGTCAGACCTCCTCCAGGCAAACTGTCCTCAGGTGCAGAAGCTGATCCATCTCAGGATCCCTACGACGATCTGGACGCCTCCGCTTCCCAGTTTGACTTCTCTGATCACAGACACTCGTTTGCTGAAGAAGACGACGAGGAAGCATTCGGCGTGACTTCCAGATATCGGCCGAGGTTCGGTGAAGATCCGTCAGGCGAAGACGCAGAATACTCCTGCAACGGGTTCACACAGTCCCACAGGCGAGCGGGTCGGTCCAGCGAGGACGGGACGGACAGCGTCTCGCCCCACCGGAGATTCGCTCATCGCTCACGGTATGACGGCAGCGAAGCCGCAGGGAGGCGGGACGCCAGCGACAAAGAGGAGGACGAGGACGTCGAGGCTTTCATTGCTCAAACCAGACGGAGGATCCGGGCCCGGGCCGCCGCGGAGGCCGAGGACGACGAAGTCCTCTGTGCCTGGAGGGAGCAGCAGGGAACCAAGGCCCGGAGAAAAGTCTTCGGATGTGAAGAATGAGAGCTTTGAGGTCGCAGCTCTGCCTGCTAAAAACAGTTTGGTGTTTTTTGTTTCGGACGGGAACCAGGCTGGAAAACACAACCTACTGGAGTCACTTGGACTGGCTTTCTTCGTCCGATTTCCTCTGCGGCTCTGAATAACCGTCACCACCTACTGGCCACCTAGAGGTATTACAGCATTCATTTAATCTGCTGTCTTTTCTGAGCAGTGATTTTCAGGATTGAAATATTCAATATTCATTGCACACAATGTTATCAGTGAGATTATTTAAAGTATTTAATTCTTCTTTGCATCTGTGTGAAATTTAAAAACCATTATCGAAACCCATTTAGTGCATATATTCTTATGATGAGGTGAAACTACTGACAGAAGGAATATTTTCCTGCTTTAATTTAATTGTTTTAATAAATATTCATAGAAACAGTCACTTGCATTTTTCATTTTTTTGAGCAGCGCCTCATATTTGCCTGAGAAGGAGGAAACCGTTCAGTGGATGTGAGTAAAATGTTAGTTTGATAGAGATCTAGGAGAATCAGCCTCCTGATGAAATTTACATGAGCATGAAAATCCTCCAGGCTTTCAGCTTCACAGCTGAGCATCTGACTGAGCTTCAGGCTCCAAACTCTCCGAGTCCATCAACACCTCTCCGCTGATCACACCCAGACCAGATCTCTGCTCTATTTATAGCTGGAGGAGGAAAACCTGACCTCACAAAGCTGCATTTTATCTCACATCTCAGAGCCTCATGCTGCTTTATTCTGCACCAGCTGGAACTGGTAACGCTGGGACCAGTGGAGCGCTGGGACTAACGGGGTTAAAGAAGCTGAATACTTCAGTCACCCCCTAAAAATACAAACACCAAATAATATCCATTAATACACAACAGAACCAGGTTCATCGACCACTGACTCCAACTGATCCAATAAAGTTTGTTCTGTGCGAGACTGAAGACCTGGAGGTCCAGATGGGAAAAACTAAAGAGTTACGTTTGGTACAATTTTCAGCTCATAATAATAATAATAATAATAATATCTGCAGAAAATGGCTGAACGAAGCTCTAGATGAGTCATAACAGTTAAAATATTCAGAAATTCATCAGAGGAATATTCTGTTGATCTGACCTGAAGGAAACAAGTGTGATGACGTCATGACTTCCTCATACAACACTGCCATCTTGTGGACAGTGTGAGGTGGTGCTGAAGTTTCCCAGCTGGAGAGCTGCTGATGTTTACCTGAAATCATTTTTTACAAACACTGATCATGTGTGACAGTGTGAGATTATTTTCATCTGGTCTCAAAAATGTAATATAGACTGAATCTTTTAGGGATTAACAGTTTGAAATGTTAGATCTGTGCATTTTTATCCAAACTGGTTCACTTCTAGCTGGAGGTTTTACAGATAATGCACATGGATGGAAACATGAAGCAGGACAATAACGTGTCTGTTAACGATTCTCTTTATTCTGCTCTGAGGCGGAGGAAAATTATAACCAAGGAGAAAGAAAACAGGAAGCAGAGAGGATTACCGTCACGAACCTGGAGATGAAGCAGAGACAAAATAAAGAAAAGGAACAAATGTAGAAAATGTTGGAAACGAAGGAAACGAATCGCTCTAAAAGTTTCACTCCATCTGATCCTGAACCTCAAAAGTAGAAAGAGAGCCAGACCCTCCACTGTGGGCACATTATCCCACACCACCGAGCAGCAACAAAGACTGGGAGCACTGGGAACACTGGGACTTCCTGCCAGATCCAGCAGCGGGTTTCCCAGCAGCAGACTGAACCTGCAGACTCGTTTCACCTGAAGGTAAAAACTTTAAATCTCTTTCGCTCTGAATCCTGCTAAAGCTTCCATTCGGTGTGAAATGGCGACGCCTGTGGCCGCGGAAGGTTATTACAAGTTAATAATATTCTGTCTAACTGACAGCTGGCGTCACAGTCACATAATAACTCCAGAAAACCGTTTCTAGAGAGATTTACGGAGTTTAAATGTCTTCTGATAGCAGACTGCTGCTACAATGAGCTTAGAAACATTTACCCTGATTTCACTGCAGACTGTAATCATGATCAAAAACAGCAATATCACTAAAAATTTGACTTCACTCATATGATGCTAGTTATTAAAATATTTTAGACTCATTTACACACATGTCCAGTTGATGACTTTTATTTAAAGAAAGTTTAAATCAAAAGAATTTACAAAAGAAAAGAAAAAAGTAGCCACAATTGTATTGAAATATCAGATTGAAGTTTACACCAGGGGGCGCTGGAGAGCCAGTCCTCACATAGATATTAGATTTGCTCTAAAGTTCTGCAAATGCATGATGATAGCATGATGAAGGCACATACTGTCAGATAATCTCCCCCAGAACGCTGGCTGTGTAATCTGTTTAAACTTGAAATCTTTAAACTTTAAATGTTTAAACCTGAAGCTGCACCTTTTGTTTCTGTTGCAGCGTTACATAATGTTTACTGACTGGCTGAGCACAGACCTGCCAAATGAAGTTTTAAGCCTGACTTTATTCATTAAGATCTAATTAAAATTCCACACTGGTGACACAAACCGTCTATAAAAACTAAACAAGCCTCACACACCAGGTCACATGGCTTCACTTCAGATTTACCCACCAACAGATGGACAGAAAGTGACAATATTCCTGCTTCCTGCAGGCATCAGAGGTTGATGGACGCCGCCACGCCGCCGCCTGTGGAGGACAGGAAACAGGAAGTTACAGAAGACAAAGGAAGCAAAGGTGAAGGAGGTCCAAACTCCCCAAAGATGAAGGAAGAGGCTTACGTGGACGACGAAGAGAAGAAAAGCAGCAGCCAGTCCAAGTACAAAACCGTGTCTTACAAGAAGATCCGCAAAGGAAACACACGGCAGAGGATCGACGAGTTCGAGGCCATGTTTGACTTATAGAGCTGGAGGGCGGAGCCTGGAGGCTGCAGGGCCACAGAATGTTCAGTATGATCGTTTGCAGACTTTAACTGGACCGGACTGGACCTGATCCCTCTCCCCTGACCCAACTAGACTGGATCCCTCTCCCCTGACCCAACTAGACTGGATCCCTCTCCCCTGATTGGACAGAACCAGACCAGACTGGATCCCTCTCCCCTGATTGGACAAGACCAGACTGGAATGGACCCCTCTCCCATGATTGGACTGGACTGGATCCCTCTCCCCTGATTGGACAAGACCAGACTGGACTGGACCGAACCGGATCCCTCTCCCCTGATTGGACCGGACCGGACCAGACTGGACCGGATCCCTCTCCCCTGATTGGACCGAACCAGACTGGACCGGATCCCTCTCCCCTGATTGGACCTGACCTGACCTGACCCGATCCCTCTCCTCTCATTGGACCGAACCAGACCGGACCGGATCCCTCTCCCCTGCACAGATCTCTTCATTACTGCTGTTTTTCTCCTGAAAATTCTGAAAACTGAAACCTGATGTTTTCATCTCCAGGATCTAAACGTTGATGGGAAACTTAAAATGTTTCATTTCAAGAAATAATATTTGTTAGGACTTTAGAGAGTGTTTGAGTGGAAAACTGCAGGACAGAGTAAAAAGCTACATCTAGTGTTTGATTAACATTTTCAGGCAAATATAAACATGTTTAACATGTAAATTATTTTCAGGAAATAAGAATTGCTTCAACATCTGAATAATGTTTAATTAACTGTAATAAAGTTTTCCCAAATTGTTTCTCACAACTTTGTTGTTTGTGATCTCAGTATTTAATACGTAGTAATCAAAGTTTATTTTTATGTTGGGTAAATTTAATTAAACTAAATGTAAGGATAGTTTTACTCAGGAACTCATGTGGTCTTTATTTTATTTTGCAAGTTTAATCTGTTAAACAGTATTTAATAGTTGCTGAAATGTATTAACCTGGATAAGTATGTTAGAAAACTTATGATAAAGCAAAGTGTGTAATTATATTATTGTGAATAGAAAACCTTCTGGAGCTCACAGAAGGGTTCAGCATCCAATATGGCTGCTGCTCACTACAGGTGCAGGCCATAACTGCACCTGTAGTGCAGCTATGGCCCAGTTGATTTAACTGCTTTTTAACACTTTATTTAGCGTAAATAAATAAAGTGTATTTACGCCACAGCGTAAATACACTTTATTTATTTACGCTAAATAAAGTGTAAATATTTACACTTTATTTGCGAGTAAATAAAGTGTCATGTCATAACAAGAAAGTTAAAAATTAGTTTTACATTTTATCATGTGAAAAATGTTCGTGTTTACTGAGACAGTTTCTCATACCAACGAGTTT
>NW_015112964.1:206215-218678 GCF_001443285.1 Poecilia latipinna | reverse complement strand
CTTAAGTGGTAGGCAATACCTTATTTAGTAGTGAAACATTGGCTGAATTTATTTAACTGCTTTTTTACACTTTATTTATTTACGCTATTTATTTATTATACGCTTTATTTATTTAGCGTAAATAAATAAAGTGTATTTACGCCACAGCGTAAATACACTTTATTTATTTACGCTATTTATTTATTATACGCTTTATTTATTTACGCTAAATAAAGTGTAAATATTTACACTTTATTTGCGAGTAAATAAAGTGTCATGTCATAACAAGAAAGTTAAAAATTAGTTTTACATTTTATCATGTGAAAAATGTTCGTGTTTACTGAGACAGTTTCTCATACCAACGAGTTTTATATGAGAAACTTTCTGTTGGTGCTTAAACGTTGGTTAAATGTTTCTGTGAAATAGGGATTTTAGCACGGCAGCCATATTGGATGCTAAACTGGGCAAAGAGTTCAACAGCAGGCTCGTTGGTAACTACATTTCCCACAATGCCCTGCTGCGGAGTGAGGTCACGTGGGTCGTAGACACCGGTGTCAGCAGAGTTTGTTTGACAGCAGCGAACAGTGCATTTAAAGTTTCGTCGTGATTTTCTTCCTTCTCGCTGCTCCTGGACCGAACCTCAGGTCAGTTTGTTAGCAAACGGGAACCTCGAGGGTAAAGTTTTAGTTTCTGCTTCAATTTTAAATGGTGGCCTGTTTTTAAAAGAGAAATTAACTGGTTCCAATGCCGAATGGCTCCGTCTATTTGCTGGAAATCAATGACAGAGACAGCTAGAGTGACAGAAAGTTCAAGTTAATAATGTGTTTACTTTGTGGTCATTAGTGAAACTGCTGCTGATCGTCAGTGTAGCTCATTCTGAGCTGCTTCTATTCCAGTATTGCTCTACGTTAATCGCTTTTCTGCGGTTCTGCTCCAGGCGGTAGTCGGCCATGACTCCGCCGCCGCCTCTGTCCGTTGGAGGAAGAGGAAGAGGAAGGAGCTGATGATGAGGAGGGTTAGGGTGATGATGACATGCAGTTAGCTGGCTGGCTGGCGGACGGATCGGACCGGGACCCGGGCGGAGAGGCTCCAGCATGCCGCGAAGGAAGCAGTCCCACCCGCAGCCGCTCAAAGGTGAGTCTACCTGCGGCTCAGCGCCGCGCCGCGCCGCGCCGTCCGCGGAAATGCCTCCGCGCAATGAGGAAGTGTCTGCCCGGACCGGACCGGACCGCTGTTGCTCCAGACCGGAGGCTTCAACAGGGATCAGGGCTGGTCTGACTGGTTGAACTGGTCTGACTGGGCTGGAGGCTCGAACCCCCCCCCCCCCATATCTGCCACTGAGGAAGACTACTGCTCTTCCTCAGGACGCCTTATCTCATCCTCCTCTCTGCTTCCTGCCTCCACTTCCTGTCCTCCGTCTGCCCCCCTATCCTTCCTGCTCACCAGTCACACCAGTTAGACCAGTGGCGGCTCTGAATCTCAGCTTTTCAGTGGATTGACCAGTAAAGAGCCAGACCCGTTTACTGTGGTTCCGCTGGACTTGGTTCCCCTCAGCTGATCCGAGCAGCAGCATTGGTCTCTGGTCTGGGCTCCTTAACTCCAGAATTCAATCTGACCTCTGACCTCTGGGTCCTGTCTGCAGTCGGGTCTGAGGCAGCGGCGCCGTCCGACCCCAGCGGCTCGGTTCTGGAGAGTGACTTCCTGCTGGACGGGGACGGAGACGGAGGGACGGGCTGGACGGTGGGAGGTTTCCATGGCGACAGGAGCTCCTCTCTTCCTGCAGCGTTGTGTCTGGAGCCCGCAGCACCAGCAGCCTCCGCCGTGCCGTCCCTGCTGTGCTGCCAGGGCTGCGGACTGAGCCTCGGTAACAAAATCACTGTTTATGGTTTGATAGTTTCTATTCATTTTTATTTATTCTCACATTTATTTGTTTTTATTTCATTTTTTTTGTTTGTTTTTATGTGTTTTACTCTTATTTTAATTTTGTTTATACTTAAGTAAAAATATACTACAAAATATACTATATATGTAGTATATATAATTTTGTAGTTTTTTTATTTTATTTCTTTTATTTATGCGTAGTTTATATTTTCATTTATTAATTTAATTAAAATTTTGCATAGTTTATTTTAAATTATTACATTAAAAAAATTATCTTGCGTTTTAGCCATTTTAATGTGTCATTGCAATTTAGTTTAATTTTATTTTTTATTTATTTTTCTTGTGTTAAGTTTAAATTTTGAAAAAGTTTAATTTTCGTCTGACTCGCTCTGCGTTTTCCTCCAGGTGTGGGTCTGGCTCTGGGGGCGGAGCTTTACTGTCTGACCTGTGAGCAGCGGAGCTCCGCCCCCCCAGCCATCAGGAGGCGGAGGTCGGCCAGTGGGAGCAGCACCCCCTGCAGGCTGTTCTCGTGCTCGCTGTGCACCTTCACCTCACGCTACTCCAACCACCTGAAGCGTCACATGACCGTCCACGATGGCCGCAAGCCGCACCGCTGCCCCGTCTGCCCCTACGCCTCGGCGCAGCTCGTCAACCTGCAGCGCCACCTGCGCACCCACACCGGGGAGAAACCCTACGGCTGCACCCAGTGCAGCTACGCCTGCAGCTCCATGGGCAACCTGCGGAGGCACCAGCGCATGCACGCGCAGGTGGCGCCGCAGGAGGAGGAGAGGAAGCCGAGGAGGAGGATGAAAGGCAGAGAAGGTAAAGCCTAACACTTCCAGTCCTACATTTACCATCATGCAGCTGGGTGACCTGCTGCCAAGTGTTCAGGATCATGCTGGGCGATCAGAGGAAGAGGAAGTGAGAGAGTTTGAGGACGGAACCAGTAGTAAAGCTAAACTGATGGAGGGAAACGCCTCACAGCTGCATCAGCTGATGGGGGATCAGCAGGGGTCAGTGGGGTCGGCGGGGGTCAGTGGAGGACAGTGGGTGTCAGTGTGGTCAGCCTGTTCATACTGAGCTATATCTGCATCACAGAAGCTCTTAAAGGGCTGGCCGCTGCAGAATGCTTGATAAAATATTCATATCTGATTCAGAGATGAAATGTTGTTGAACATCTCGTCTCCTTCAGCTCCTCCACGATTTGTTTGATTTTCACTGATTTTTCTGGAGCTAATTTAAGAATATTTAATTTATGTCTGACATTAAATGTATCTTTTCATTAATAAGAATAATTTTATTTCTAACACCCTTTATATCTCTGATTTGAATCTCATATTGATCACTCCCCGTATTGATCAGGAAGTCTGGCTGAGCAGTAAAAATACTTTAGCTTTTCACCATATTACTGACAATTTGTAATAAACTCTCAATGATGCATTAGCATGAGAAATTGCAGACTGCAATTGCAGAATTTCATATTTTTGCATGAATTCCTGTGACAAACTGCAGGGACTGATAGATGTGATGTGGCTCTTTATGTGGGCCCCTTAAAGAGCTGAGGCTGGCCGGTTTTGGCCCCCAGCTGGTCTAGTAGAAACCGTCAGACATTTTTCTTCTCTGCCGTCATCAGAGCTGCCATTGGAGGACCACTCTTACCTGCAGACAGCAGGGAGTGCTGGTCCTGACTCTGCCCCCGGCCCTGACTCCGCCCCCGGCCCTGACTCCGCCCCCGGCCCTGGCCTCGCCCCCCTGCCGGCGCTGCTTGTCCCGCTGTGCAGCCTGACCCTGGAGGGGGGGGCAGAGGTCCAACCTGAACAGGTGAGTTCCTGTCTTAACTTCTCACTGGGGGTTTCCATGGCAACAGCAAGCAGCTGAACGCTTTGCATTGTGTGACGTTTTCTGACTGGCCCTTTAAGAGCCGGCCAGTCAGAGCAGGAACCCAGAGTTTCTTCTTCTGTGGTTTGAGGCTGCAGGATGGTAAATAAATAAACCGCATTAAGTTATAATTCAGTTCTAGTTTCTGTTTCCACTTCTAATATGGAAACATCAGGAGTGAAACATGTCAGTCACTTCCAGTTCGATTATGTTCAGTCAGAAGGAAACTTTTCAAACAGACCAGAAATTAAAACCTTTAAAACGATTCAGACCATTTCCATCGCTGATTATCAAATTAATTTCTATTCATAATGTCTTTCATAACATTATCATTTAGTTTATAACATGAAGATTTAATTTATAACATCATTTAGTTTATAACATTATAATTTAGTTTATAATATAGTTCAGATTATGACAGTTTAGTTTATATCATAGTTTAGTTTATAACATGAAGATTTAGTTTATAACTATCATTTATTTTATAACAGTTTAGTTTATAACATTATAGTTTAGTTTATAACATGAAGATTTAGTTTATAGCATAGTTTAGATAATAACATGAATATTTAGTTTATAACATAATTTAGTTCATAACATGAAGATTTAGTTTACAACATAGTTTAGTTTATTACCGTTTAGTTTATAACATAATTTAGTTTATAGCATAGCTTAGTTTATGAGATAGTCTAGTTTATAATATTATAATTTAGTTTATGACAGAGTTTAGTTTATAACATAATTTAGTTTATAGCATAGCTTAGTTTATGAGATAGTCTAGTTTATAACATTATAATTTAGTTTATTACCGTTTAGTTTATAACATAATTTAGTTTATAGCATAGCTTAGTTTATGACATAGTTTAGTTTATAACATGATAATTTAGTTTATAACATCAGAATATCTGATCAGACTCCGATGTCTCTTCTTCTCCTGGCCGGCTGATTAATTTCTGTCTCATTATGTTTGTTTGTTTCAATATCTTGTTGTACCAGATTGACCTTTGACCTGGTGATTTTGGTTCCAGGTGCGCCCAGCTGGGGCCCAGCTGCGGCCCAGGGCAGCCCCCCGGCGCCTCCTGCCGCCCCGCTGCCCCGCCCCAGAGAAACCTCACGGCTGCCCGCACTGCGCCTACGCCTCCTCCCACCTGGACAACCTGCGACGCCACCTGCGGGTTCACACGGGCGAGAAACCTTTCCGCTGCACATCCTGCAGCTACGCCTGCGGCAACCTGGCCAACCTACGGCGCCACCAGCGCATCCACTCGGGCGCCAAGCCGTTCCGCTGCGCCGTTTGCGGCCATCGCTGCAACCAAAGCATGAACCTGAAGCGCCACATGCTGCGCCACACGGGCCGCAAGCCGCACGCCTGCGCCCGCTGCGGCTACGCCACCGCCCACTGGGACAACTACAAGCGCCACCAGAGAAAGCACGCCGTCGGGGGGGGCCGGGGGCCCGGGGCCCCGGACGCCCCTAGAGGTCACCTTGTCACCTCAGTTGGCCACCTGCTGTAACTCGGAGCGGCTTCACCGCAAACACCGTAGTGCCTGGACCCAAGAGGAAGCCAGGAAGCCTCTTCCCAAGTTCCTGCCAACTTCCTGCCTTTCCCAACAATACAAACATTCTCTTAATCTGATTTTAAAAGCTGCATACTGTTCTGCACTGATTTAAATAGGCTCAGGTCAGAGGTAAACTCAGGTGTGCTGCTGCACTGACTGCTTGGAAACAGCGTTCATGTTTCTACACTGAACTTCCTCTAAATGTTGATTTTCTGAAGATGATTTCTATTTTTATGTTTAAATTCTCTGATGTATTTTGTTCCTGTGCTGCCTGACTTCCTGTCTGCTGAGGTCACTTCCTGCCAAATAGTGACCCTGGGGATCAGTTAATAAACTTTAATCATCAGACAGTGAAGAATGTTTGGAGCCACTTTCAGCTCATTTATAAATAAACTTTACAAATTTCAGTTTTATTCAATTTGAGGTTGGGAATGTTAGCATCTGCTTTGTTCTGTCAACTCCTGAATAAAAATTAAAAAACATTTTTATGGTTTTTGTCTGTTCATATAAACGTTTATTCAAAGTTAAGTTTATGATTTATTTATTTAAAATGCAAATTAATGCGATTTGATGAAAAACCACCTGGACGAAGAAATTAATTTTCACAAACACTTTTTATATCTGTGACTTTTTTGACTTGGATAATTTTTAATAAGAGTCATTAAAATTGATTTATTATAAATAAACTTTTTATTTGACTGTAAAAATCCAAATTAAATCTTAGATTTATTGTAACTTGATAAAATGGATGTTCGTATTTCCTAGAGATTCACCTTTGTGTGGTGAGGCTGGTTTCGATGGAGACGGGCCTCCATGTTTTCCATTTCAGTGACGAGAAGAATTTAATGTTAGACAAACTAAAAACGATACACTGGGTTTTCCAGCTTCAGTTCAGGTGTTTGATGTTTCTCTAGAAAATAACCACAACTTCCCGTTTCTGCTGAGGAAACACCTGGTGGCCCGCCCACCGGTCCTGGGAGGTGGCCATGTTTGCTCCTCATGGAGCAGAGATGATTCCAGGCCTGGCTGACCCGGGAGCAGCCGGAGGCAGGAGGTTCTGCCCTGAGGTTCTGCTGAGGCCGAGCCAGGCCAGCTGGGCCGGCTGGGCGTGGCGCTGCTGCAGGCGTGAAGTGAGCATGCTCAGTGGGCCGTGACATCATCACCACATGGCTGCGCTGCATGCAAAGCAGCAAGAAGGTTCCCGTTTCACTCTGAGCTACAGAATCACAGCAAGACGAGCCGCAGAACAACGCAGTCATGGGCAAGGTGAGTGACCTCTGACCTCTGCTGGTTTACTGTCATTGGGCAAGGTGAGTGACCTCTGACCTCTGCTGGTTTACTGTCATTGGGCAAGGTGAGTGACCTCTGACCTCTGCTGGTTTACTGTCAATGGACAAGGTGAGTGACCTCTGACCTCTGCTGGTTTACTGTCAATGGACAAGGTGAGTGACTTCTGACCTCTGCTGGTTTACTGTCATTGGGCAAGGTGAGTGACCTCTGACCTGCTGGTTTCCTGTGATGCTGACCGTTTCCGGATCGCTTCGAACAAACGGTGTGGATCAGTTTTCTGACTGGTTTGGTTCCTTCGTGTCTCCAGATTAACTCGCGGCCGAAGCTTTTCCCCGGAGACATTGTGGAGTATCCCAGGAACAAATACTTCTCTCATTTTGGGATCTACTTTGGGGAACGGGACGGCGTTCCCTACGTGGCTCACCTGACCTGCAGAGGTTGGCTGCTTTCAGATTCATGATTTATGTTGAAAATATTTCCGTCTGTTGGATCTGAAACATTTCCTGTTTGTTTCCTGAGACGCTGCTGATCCAATGAAGCTGAAAAATGTTTCCATCAAAGTTTCAGGAACAGATGAAATCAAAGTTTTCCGACTGAAGCTGCAGAAACAGGAAACGTTTATGAGATGGATTTCTGCCATCCTCTTCTAAACTAAAATCAATTTTAGGAAGATTTTATTGGGCAGCAGAGACCCTCTATGTTTAGATCCATGGGTTAGAACGGCCTAGTCAAAGTCTAAAACAACTCAGCATGTCAGCTGAAGCTTTTTGTAAAAAAGTTTCAGTCTTAAAGTCAGCAAAAGGTTTCCTTTTGTCAGCTCAGAACAGGTGCCTGCCACACTTTTCAGATGAATCCATGTTTGATTTTTCTGTTTCTCATTAATGGACCCGGCTGATTTACTCTGATTTTATTTGGTAACATTCGCCAGACGCCGACACAAAGATCCCGCTGTTTGGCCGCGCCTTGAGGTCAGAGGTCAAGCTGGATCCTCTAGAGCTGCTGGGGAGTAAATACAAGGTAAAGCAGAGCTGGGGCCGCGGTGCCGGGCCGTCCGCGGCCCCACACTGACCCCATTTGGGCCCACAGGTCAGCAACATGCTGGACGGGTCACACTCCCCCAGAGACTTCCATTCGGTGGTGAAGCCCGCCATCGAGGACATGCTGGGCCGAGATGTGACCTTTGACATCCTGTTCCACAACAGCGAGCACCAGGCCACACTATTCAGATACGGAGTGAAAAAGTCCCAGCAGGTGAGCTGAGGGGGCGGGGCTTAATGGCTCTGTGTCTGGCGGTGGGGCGGGGCTTCAGTGGGCGGGGCCTAACGGCTCTGTGTCTCCTGCAGATCGAGCTCGTCTATGAACACATCATGCCGTCCTGGAAGAAGCTGTTTGAGGAGAAGAAGCTGTGAGCCATGCTGCCACTAGAGGGAGCCGTCTCCTCATGTCCACCTGAAGCTGCACTTCCAACCTCGTCCTTCCACTAAACTTTCACACGCTTTAGAAATACTGCTCCTCTCCTTTTCTGTCCTTTCATGGTTCGTTGTCCGACTGAAGAACAAAAGTGAATTTTTTAAAATTTTAAATTAATCACATTGTTACAGAGAAAGTATTTTTTACTTCCATATTAACAGTCATGATGTCAGATTAGCAAAAAGATTTAGTTTCAATTTAACATTTCCAGAAATGTTTAAAAAGTTTCTGTAATTTTTTCTAGATTGTAAAATATTGAGATTTTCTGATTTCTTTAAATATTTTGCTTTACATTTTTAGAACATGTTTTTATATCTGTAAACATGCATTTTTTTCTTTTTAAAATTATTTGTAAGGTCTTGATAATGTTTCTTTAAAATGACATTTTATATTTTAAAATCTAAAATTCTCCATCTTGATTTTGAAGCTGAAATCTAAACACCATGACAAATGTGTTTGAATCATGTTGAAATGTGTTGAATCATGATCAGCAGAAAGCTTCCTGTTTACTGTACATTCTGAGCACAATAATTGATTAAAAGTCAAATTGAATCATGAAGACTTTGGTTTTTAATTGTCAAATCTTTAGTTTTTATTCATTTAAATCTCTTTGCTTCTTCTTCCGTCCATTTTCTCCTTGTTTTTCTTTAAACTTGTTTGCATCCTGTTCTCATTCCTTCCTAACACTTCCCTCCGTTGTAAAACCTGAAATGCAACTTTGGTCATGTTCCTGCGTCACAGTTTGGGCGCCAGCAGCTCGCCGCCTGCCGGTCCTCCGCCTGCCGGTCCGTGCGTCTCTCTCAGCCACGATATCAGGATGTTGTTGGTCTCTGCCGGTTTGTCCATCTGCGTCCAGTGTCCACAGTCCTCGATGTGTCCTCTGCTCAGATTGGGGACCTGCAGGGAAACACGGACCTGTGACCCCATGACCTGTCGGCTCCGCGCCGCCGCTTTCCGGACGCGTTGCTTACCAGATCCTCCATGCCGTGAGACATCGCCGGCAGCAGGACGGGGTCTTTCTCTGCCGTCACCATCAGCGCTGGCATGGCAATCTGGAAACAACATGGCGGCGTCAGGACGATCAGAAACCAAAACTCTCTCAGACCAGGAGGAGTCCGGTTCCAGAGGAATCCGGTCCGAATTTTAGATGGTTCCCGGCTCCAGCACACCTGCAGCTCATCCACCTGCTCTGATGAGGCTCCGGGTGAGCGCAGCAGGGAAACATTTGGTGGAGAAGCTGAACTATGATGCAACTCATTAGAAAAGGTTGAAAACAACTTGAAAGATAAAAATCTTGAAATGTTGCTTTCACATCACCTGGTTGGAATCTGCTTTGACTTCATGTGTAGATCAGTGTCTCTATAAGGACATAAGATCTGCTGTTTTTAAGGTCAATAAATGATCAGACTAAATAACTTAAACATAAGTTATGGTCAGCTAATGACTCGGACTATAAACTGACTTTATTTTGGGGCGCTCAGTAAGGTTTGGATCAAACCAAGTTATTGATTTAATGTCAGGAGATGAATAGTGTTAAACTTTACCCTCTGTAACTCCAAGCCTGAAAATATTCAGAACTTTGAGAAAATATAAGAGCTGAGGGTGTTGTTGTCCTTTTGGATAAATTGTGTTTATGGGATGTAAATGAATGCATTGCATGTGAATTGTTTGAGTTTTAACAGATGGGTTGCATTCAAACATTCCTGTTATCCACATCATGCAGAAAACTCTTAATTTCCTCTTCAGTGTAAGAACGTTGCACTGTTTGTGTCCAAGCTTTATTTCAGCCTGAAGGACGTTGATGTGAGCCATGAGAGACTCCAGCTGCTCCAGTCTGTCACCAACCTTCCCAGTGGGCTGTGAACACATCCACTTCCAGTTGGCCTGGTTGTTTCGGTACCAGTTCAGCGGTCCCCTGTTACACAACATGGAGGAGAAACGTCAGGCTTCAGTGGATCCAGTTAATCATCAAATCTCTGGACTCTGATTGAGCCTCACCTGAAGCCGCTCCCTCTGAACTGACCAACGTAGTAGCGCAGGTCGGCCTCAGTTAGCATTGAGCTGCGAGGAATCTGCTGTGGCAGACCCACAAACAGCCCGCCTGGGGAGACAGACCCAACCAATCAGCACAGACCCAACATGGACCAACCAATCAGCACAGACCCAACAGGAACCCAATGTTGACCTTTAACCTGTCCCTTATTAAACCAGCAGATGTCCTCACCTCGAGCGCAGACCCCCGATGTGCTAAGAGCCGGACGACCTGCCTGAGGAAACATGTCTCATCAGAGTTGATGGATCTGTCCTGACCGGACTCTGCCTGGTCTGGATCTACTCACGGCTTCACGGCTGCTGGAAAAGAAAATCTTGAATGTTCTCTCCAAGTCGTTCTCCAGCTCGGCCTCGGCTACTCCCTGGAACAAAGACAAAGTCTGAAAGCTGGAGGAAGGCACGTTCGTTCAAACACTTCATCCTGACTTTAGGTGGAGCTTAAAGTTAGTTTTCTAAAACTTTCTTAAACTGAGAAGAAAACGATCAAATTAAACAAAGCAGAGTTGGAGAGCACCAACTGTGATCTACTTTACTCTCACACAGCAAAAGGAAACAAAACAAAGTCCTTAAAGGAGTAAAATTGTCCTAAAACCAATATCAGTTTACCTAATGTCTGATCAAAAGTAAGATAGGTTTTTAAATAATTTAGAGCAGATTAAAAATAGTCCAGATTAAAACATTTAAATGCCTGTTGATGCTCAGCATTATGTTTTCACTAGTTTAACTTATATTTAACGAAGCGCAGTTCATATCAAACTACACAATCTGTATCCTAAACTATTTATTTCAATACAATTAAATCCAATTACTCTAATTTCATTTAGTTACAGCTCAACACAGATTTAGGAAATCAATGAATGCTCATCGGCAAAAGGTTGTTTTTCTGAGGATTTTGGTTTTGACACCAAAGTTCTTTACTGAATAAACTTTAAAATCATAGAGCGAAATCTTCAGCCGTTTATCCCGCTTCATTGATGAACAGCTCATATCAGATAATAAACGGGCGTTCCTCAACCAGACTATAACTCAACCTGTTAAAGTCAGAATTGCATATATTTGTTGTTTTGTGCACTGACAGCTGGAAATGTTGTTGGGAAGAACTGGTCCAGAGATCCAGCTCTGGTTCTCCCAGTGAAGAAAACACTTACTGGTTTCTGGAAGTAAATCTGGTAGTCAAAAGCGGGCAGAGCCTTTAGTTTCTCTGAAGGCGGTTTCGAAGGGTCCGGTGGGAACAGGGGAGTATTCAGAGACGCTACCGCCCTTCACGGAAATTACATATTTTACTTAAACTTTCCAAATATCGCTAAACGTCGGTAACTCAGAGTTTTTACCTGATTCTCTCTGGAAAATACCGGGCCATAGTCCAAACCAGGGCACCGCCCCAGTCGTGACCCACAAGGGTGACCTGTGGTATGGACTTGGAGGACCAGAAAGACAAGTCACTTGTGATGAAGATTTTTATTAGGGTCATTTATTTCTTACCATTTTGTCCATGAAGGAGATTAGATCCTGCAGACAGAGAAATGCATAAAACTCTCCAGATTTAATTCTGTCACATTTTAACATGTTGATGAAATTCAGACCTTGCAAAGCTTCTCCTGGGAATATTCCTCAATGTCTGCAAGGGAACATTTACCAATCATAAAACTACAAACAGTGAGGTGGAAAATGTTTCAGGGATGTATTTGTGTGTGTGCCCACCAGGGGGTGCTGTGGATTCGCCGTATCCCTTCATGTCCAGAGCCAGGACCCTGAACCCGGCGGCAGCCAGAGCGGGAATCTGCCAGAGAGGAAGCAGGTGTGAAAACACGACACATCACCGCCGCTGCCTTAATGGGAGGCTCACCTGGTACCGCCAGGAGTACCAGCTCTCTGGGAAGCCGTGGCACAGCAGAACCGGCGGCCCGGAGCCCATCTCCACGTAGTGGGTCCGAACACCAGGCTGAAATCACAGCACTAATTATTCTGTCTCTATAGGCTTGATCATTGGCTGGCAGAGGAGGGTCATTACTCTGATGGTGACGTGTCCATGAGACACCTGGTCAGGGCTGCAGGCGATGGGAGGACTCTCTGCGCCAACAGCCTGCAACAAACAATGTTTCAGCTGACGTCACAAAGATTCAGGTTCTTCCTGTTAAGGATCAGTTCAATATGAACATGTTGAAAGTTTCGCATCGTCTCATTACGGCCATAAATGGTTTATATGAACAGTGGTACAAATTCATTGAGTTTGAATTTTCTTAAATTGGAGTCATTTCTAAACGATGCATATTATTCAGACATGTCTTCACTTCTTCAGAGCAGAAGAGCCACAGAAAGACGCATCAGTGCTTTTCCTTTGGCCACGCCCCCCA
>NW_015112964.1:197387-203047 GCF_001443285.1 Poecilia latipinna | reverse complement strand
CAATGACTTGGGATGGATGGGAGCTTCTGGCACAGATTAACTGTTTAACTGGTTAACCCTTTAACAGTTTAACAGTTTAAGTGATAAGTGATTAACTGGTTATCTGAACCTGAACTCCAGTGAAGTCGGACAGTTTGTGCAGAGCAGCCTCCAGGTTGTCCACCAGGACGGCCTTCATCCCTGCCGTCTCTGCTGCCTTCACACTCTCCTCGTCCACATCGAGCCACAGAGCCTGAAACGGTTGGATGGGTTCAGCTCCTGGGTCAGGAATCAGCTGTTGCGTCTCTCTTAAAGGGATATCTCCCACCTGCTGTGAGGGGATCCCCAGCTGGTCCAAAGCAGAGTTGAACATGGCGAACTCTGGCACTCTGTGACCTGAATGGCAGGACTGGAGGACCAGGTTAAAGTTGCTACCCAGGAGACAGAGGAGCCGAGCCGGGTCGTCTCCGGAGGCGCTGTCGTCCAGCCAGTGATTGGCCAGGACTGCGGTCAGTACTCCTTTAAATCAAAGTTTAGAGTAAAAACTCTGAGGTTCAAAATGACAAACTGCATGAGAAGCAGCTGTGTTCAGCATGTTACCGTGGTAACGCAGACTTGCAGACGTTTTCAGCACAATATCTTGGACGTCCATCATGGCCTTTCTGACCTCCTCCAGCAGACAGCTGACACACCAATCAGACGGCAGCGCCAGGCCTCTGACCTCAGCTTGTTTGGCACATTCAGCTTGAAAAGCCGGGATCATCTGCAAACACACACATTTATGTACTGACTCGGTAAATAAATGACGAGCAGGAAACATGCGGACCCACCTGATTTAGAGTCATTTTGCCCTTTTCTGCCTGAATCAAAGCTCCTTTATTTTGAGACGCCACATTGGACAGAAAACCTCTGAGAAAACAGATAAAATATGATCTGGATTTAATGACTCCAAATGACCTGTAAACGTGAGCAAAACATGAGAATTTACTTACGCACCATGTTCTGATCTAAAGTCAACCACCGTCTGAAAATGTTTCAAACTTTGAGACTCCAGAAAACCAGAATGATTGATTGATTGATTGATTATTCACACCTGGAATAATAATGCCAAAGTCTGGATCCGTCTGTTTATCCAAGTTACTCAGTTTTTCTACTGAAGCAGGTTTTTGAGGTCAGTCATTGTTTACTGACGGTTCCACAGACGCTGATCTGCAGGTAATCGATCATTTATTGACTGATTATCTGGAGTCCTCAGACCTTCGTCTATAACTGAACTTTGTTTAAATCAAAACTCAAGACTTTGTTTTATTTTTATCTAATATGTGAAGCTGCAGCGGCTCTTGTGGTTTGATTTCCTTGGTTTATATTTTTATATGTTTGGTTTGGTGATGTACTTTGATCTGCAGTGGAGGAGAAACCGGCTGTATAGATAAAAGATTGATTGATTAAAAGTACAGGGTGTGAGCGCTAAACCTGGGAAACCAGTTCTGGTGTTTTGGCTTTCTTCATAAATTATTACAGTTATTGCTTAATATAAACATTTCACTGTATTTATACTTTCTGATGCATTTTTCAGAAGTACTGATTCCCTCTGGATGTTCTTCCTGTTATGGTTTCTCTCCAGATACTCCCACTTTCCTCCCACAGTCTAAAAACATGACTTTGTTTAACTGGTTTCACTGAATGAAACATAGTGGATGATGGCCAAGTTCTACTTTCTGCAAATTCATTCATAATTAAGATACATTTTGACACTTCTCTGGTAGCCCATTATTAAAATTCACCATTTAGGTCTAAAATCTCAAACCTTGCTCACCACGATCTTTCCCCCCACCTGAATTAACTCAGTTAATATGTTAACTATTATCTGTAGTAACTGTTTAATGTACAGACATCTTTACAAAGTGAATAAACATTATTTTAATTTGGATTTAAGCTAAAATTCTTAATCTTGAGTGTGTTGCACGACTATCTGGTAATGTTTGCAGTGATCCTGGTCTGGCTCATGCGTCTAATAATAATTCAAATGTTTTTATTTCCAACTGGATCAGACTGAATTCCTCAGGTTCCTGTTTTACAGTGCGGTCGGCTGTGGTGTAATGGGAGCCTCTCACCGCGGCAGACTGTGCAGCTCCTCCAGTTTGTGGAAAACACCGGTGGGTCGTGACGGAACAACGACGCCCCAGAAGTTGAACAGAACCGCTTTCTTCCCCGCCATCGGACCTGGAAGCTGCAGGCTGTTGATTTGTGTGCGGCTGCAGCAGTGAGGGTTGTTATGTTTCGAGAGTTGCCCTTTGTACGCACTGACGCTGCTGCTCCGCCCACTGGGAATGCTCACTCATGCTTGGCTCACATGAGGCTTGTTCACACAGGCCACCGCTGCTCTAAACCTTTTGTTATTTCAATTATTCTACCCGTTCTTTTTGTAACAACAAAATCTCCATGGTGGAAACACAAACGTGTATAATAATGTCTATAAAAACTAAACCTAGATCCCTGAAACAGGAAATGATGCAGTTTATTTACAAAACATATTTAGGACATTTTTAATACATTTTCTTTTTAAAACTCTGCAACATATTCTTATTTTTGAAATTGTTCTTCTGATTTGTTGTACCTGTGGTAAATGTCTGGTAGGTTATGATTTCTAGGAAGTCAGAAGGGCGGCTTGTTCTGCCCAGAACCGCTTTGTACTGGACTGGTTCTGGTGACACAAAGTTCTGGACATCTGCACTTTGCGCCTACTGTTAATGGACGGCTATGATCTGTCAGCAAGAGCCAAAATATTACCCGAAACAAGTTTATGGCTGCAGAAAACAGTCGGAGCTCCAGAGTAACTTAGTTTTATTTCATGTTTAGGAGTTTTTGGTACAAACAAAGCCCACCCCCCTTATCCATCTGCTGTCGAGCCCCAGCAGAAACTCTCAGGTTTACTTTTTCAGCCCCTCAAGTTGCTGTGGAAAAATTTTTGCCACCTCTTTTTTGAGTTTACTGAGGTCAGCAGACATTTGTTTCTGCAGTTTCCTTTGGGATCCACCACAGCATTTTAAACAGGCTGAGGTCGGCTGGACTTTGACTAGGACGTTGCAGCACTGATTCTTTTCTGTTTCAGACTTTCTGTTGAAAACCTACTGCCATGTTTGGGATCATTGTTCTGTTGGTTGGAACCGCCGGTCTTTGACTCTGTTTATGAAGGAGGTAATGGTGCACTTTGACTGAAAACAAGCCAAATCATCACCCCTCCACCACCGTGCCTGGCAGTTGGTATGAGATGAAAACCAAAACCCACAAAAATTAATTTGCAGCATTTTTGTTTTGTGTGCAGAAACTAGTTTTATATAAAACCTTGAGCTGTGTATCTTGAATAAGTAGGTGACAAACTCAATAACTAGATTTCTGGAATGATGTGAGCTGTAACCATAACCAAGTGTTTTGGGGTTTTTTCAACTTTTTAAAAAATCTTCACAAAACAAGACGGCAAGAAAAAACAGAACATGAATTAAGCTAACGTACTATTTATCAATGCATGACATCTAATCTTTAGCTCACAGATTAAAATGCTTTGATCAAAGTCCTTAACATTACTCTTTGTTATTGTCGTTCCTGTAAGCACTTTGGTGCAGTTTTACACCCATTTTTAAAGTGCTATATATAAATAAACTTGACTTCACTTGGCTTGACTCTTGCTCAGCTCTGTTAGCCACAACATCATTTGTATCCCAAGAGCATCCTGAATCTTCAGAAGTTATTTTCAATCAGATAGATCAGAAGTCGTCAATGTTTTTCCCCAAACTGATGGAGGTCAGGGACGGATCAGGTAGGTTGGTAGGTAACGCTAACCGAGGCTTAGTGCTACATAAAACATGCAGCAATACTGAGCATTAAATACAGGTAATTCTTTATTTCATGTTTTTAATTTATACAAGTTTGAATACACAAGTGATGGCCTCACAAATCCACTGCCATGAACTGTCATGTCAGTGTTTGACTTGAAATGCAGAACTTTTATCATCATGAACAGAATGTGTTCATTTCTGACTGAAATACATTTTATGTCTCGATTCATCAATGTGATGCATTATATGCCTGAAGATTAAACGGATGTTTTCAAGCCTTTTTCCTGTTATGATTATTTTCTGGCTACAGTTTTTGAAAACTCCGTAAGAACCAAGTTCCTTCCCATCCTGCGACCGTTCCAGCTGCTGCCAGGATTTCCCTGTCAGCCAGTCCAGCAGACAGAAAGAGGCAGATGACTGGATGCAAAGTAGGCACCATCTCTATTGTACCCTGCATCTTCATTGGGCTCAGAGCTCCAGACTTTAATGGCCTTTATTTAAACCAGTGAGAGACTGCAAAAAACACAAGTTAAACTTTTCAGCATAGATTATATTTAAACATTCAATATTTATTCACAAAAGTTTCTCTTTTCACATTGTAGAATTAAATTACAGTATTAGTGTTATTTTATTTGTCATTTTATCTGATTAAATATTTGAGAAGTGGTATGATTTAAAAATAAAAGCATTGCTTATGTGTACTTAATTTGAAAAGTGAATCAATTCTTTATCATAATTTCCATTAAGTTTGTAAAAAGAAAATATCCGGAACAAGTAAAAGTATCCTTTAGACAAACATCTAATAGAATACAAGGCTAATTGAGTAAATATAAAAAAATGCTACATTCATATAATTTAACTCATCAACTAAGCACTTCTAGAACTAATCTCTCTTTAAAACCCTCAACAAGATGGATGTTTCTAACATTTTTAATGATCTGAATTTAAATAATCACTAGAAAAACCTCTCGATCAGCTGTTGTAAAGATCTTCTGTAAAAACCTTGTTTAAAATGTTTAACAACTTCATAATGATCTGATACATTCAATATAACATTTCAGCGCAGATTGCAGGCCATTTTTTCTAAATAGTTCTTTTTGGTTCATCTTGCTAAACAAGAAGTTAACTATCTTATCTCGACCAGAAACCAAATCCTGGAAATAAAGTCAGTGAAGGTCCAGTAGGTGGCGCCGGATTCATTTTGAGGTGGAGGGGCCATGGGGTGTTTCGTCACCTCTGTTACGCACTTGTAATGTCAGGCGCGCGCTCTTGTTCAATTGATATGATGGCACCTGTCAATCAATTCAGTGGGTTTGTCGCAATTTGTCCCGAAGTAAACAGTAAACCCCGTATATACATGGGTGTGTTACTGACATCGTGGAGATTCCTTCACACGTCTACATCCTGGAATAGCACCTGACCCAAACTCTTGCCCGAGTTGTTCTTGAAATCTGCCTTTGAAATACAATCATGAAGCCCTTTTATCCCCAAGGCTCCTGAATGACACAAGACAAGAACTTCTGGGTTCTGGACCTCAATAAAATTATGTATTAGTGCATGCCTGGGTCACTCTTCTGCTTTTGTTTCTTATGTTTGGTAAAATAGTCAGCATTACATTGTCTACGAAAATTAATAAAAATAAATATAATAGGTCACAGAGTGTTTCTAGCACTGTGCAATGATTAATGCATGAATAATCCTAAAGAATTAATAGTAATTCAAATAATAGTGGATAAAAGGCTTCAGAACATTTATACCACAGCAGGTATGGAAAACCACAAAAGCAAAAATTAAATCATATACAAATCTATTAATCTCTCCATGTTAAATAAATAAAAAGTATAA
>NW_015112964.1:190348-192494 GCF_001443285.1 Poecilia latipinna | reverse complement strand
CAAAGGGCCCTTTGGAGAGGAGCTAAAAATATTAACATCGGAAGAAGAAAAGAATCCTAGAAGACCTAATAACCATTTTGAGGCTGGAGAAATCTGACTGGGACCAAACTTATGGGGCAAAAGGTAAAAAGTTTTGACAGGTTTCCTGTTTGCAGGTTTCTCTCCGGGCACTCCGGCTTCCTGCCACAATCTGAAATAGGGGTTGCATCAATTAGTCATGATGTAGTCGACCTTAAAAACATATGTAGTCGTTCAACCCCTAATCTGAAATCTCCACTGAAACGATCCAGTAGGCAGAGGTGGACCATGGAGGCGGGTCCGGCGGGTGGCGCCGGTGCAGGGGGCCCCGTCCCCCAGCAGGAGACTGGACCCAAAAGGCCCAGTCTCCTGCTGGGCGGAACACTGGGGTTAACACAGGGAGGCGGAGGAGCAGCGGAAGACGATGGTTCTCAGCAACCAGTCAGACCTGGAGCCCGGTGATGCATCCTTCTGAATGATGGAAAAGATGGCTGCTGCTTCTCTGCTGTCATAAAATAGGAAGAGATGTATATGTGCTGTGATGGGATTCAATCTGGGATCACAGGAATCTGATCAAAACAAAATCAGTAAAGAGGAATTTATTTGAGAACTTTCACACATCTTTATCAGGGCGCCATCTACTGGGCATACAGAGGATTACTCAAATGAGTTATTTTACTGTGTATTGTACAGTTTAAACAAAATGCCTCACATAGAAAGTTTCGAGTTTACAGTGTGGACTCTGCAGTCCAACAGGAAGCAGCTTCACTGCTGAATCCTGCAGTTTGTTACTCAGGTCCATTTATCTGAGACTGGATGACTGAGACCTGAGGATTGAGGCCAGAGCTTCAGTTTCTCTCCAAGACTTTACAACTGCTTTAACTGAGGAAGACATAAAATACCCAAAAGACAAGGTTAAAGCAGTTCTTCATGATTATTATGATTTTTTAAAAGTACCTGCACAGCTTTTTTGGAAGCTTTGATCACTGGCAGAAGCCTAAGAAGGCCCTCCTCTGAAACTGAGTATTTCTTTAAGTTAAACACATCCAGATCACTTTCTGACAGTAGAATGAAAACTACAGCTAACCACTGAGCTGCAGATAAGAAATATGCAGAGACTTTCTGATTTAATGCATTTGACCTCTTCTACTATAGCCTCCTGACTACCAGGAAAAATATGTTGTCCAATCACCATTTTTTTATTCCACAATCTTTGTAAGGTATTTAGAATACTGAAAACATTTTTTTTTTAAAGTTAGTTTTGAAATATCATGTGTCCACTACAGTGGACATTGGAATCCTATACATTTGAAATTTAACCTTGATGGTTACATTTCAAATGTATAGCACACATACAGTGTGTGTGTGCGCATGGTTGTTTTCCTGTCTGTCTCTGTGTTGACCTGCGACAGACTGGCGACCTGTGCAGAGTGAACTCCACCTGTCGCCCGGAATGTTAGCTGGAGAGGCACCAGCACCTCCCGAACCCAATAAGGGACAAGGGTGTAAAAAAATGGATGGGTGGATGGATGTATACAGAACAAAACAGAAAAATAATTACAAATGTCCACTACAGAGTACAATTTTTCAACTTTTAATACTACGATAAAATACAGCCAAAATAATTCATTGAATGTTTTAATATATTCCTAAGAGACTTATTTAGAATATTCCAACAAAATTTCAAACCAAAATTTGCATAATAAAATGTTTTATGCACTTACTTTTTCTTTTCCAATAAAATGTGCTTGTACTGATGTACGCCATTTTTCTGAATGAAGAAAAGGAAGGTACAAAAGTCCCACCCCTTCACATTTGGTATCATTGAAAAGCCCTAAATGTCCGCTGTATATACCAAAAGTAATGAATTCAGTAGTATACAGTGGGTGGGAGATATTCAAGTTTAGAAATGTCCTCTACAGAGGACAAATTTGAACTACTGGTTGAAATTGTTTAGGCAGTAAAACAGGTTGATGCTCTTTTCTACAGTCAGGTCATCATTTAGCCTTTTGTATTTTGTTTGTTTCCTGGATGCTGTTTCCATCTGACTGTCAACATAATAAATGTCATATAAACATTAATCACAACATTTACATCTTGATTTTAATGAGCTAAAACAAAGACAGTC
>NW_015112964.1:147752-184984 GCF_001443285.1 Poecilia latipinna | reverse complement strand
CTAACAAGTTAACATCTGACTTGGAGATGTTTAGGTGAACATGAAGAGCAGCCAGAAACTCCTGAACACTCAGATGGACGAAGCAGAACACCTTGTCCTGGTACAGCCCTCTCTCCTCTCTAAAGATCTGTGTGAACACTCCTGAGTACACTGAGGCTGCTCTGATATCGATGCCACACTCTGTCAGGTCTGATCCATAGAAGATCAGATTTCCTTTCTGCAGCTGATCAAAAGCCAGTTTTCCCAGAGATTTGATCATCTTCTTGGTCTCTGGACTCCAGTGTGGATCTGTTTCAGCTCCTCCATACTTCACCTTCTTCACTTTGGTCTGAACCACCAGGAAGTGGATGTACATCTCAGTCAGGGTATTGGGCAGCTCTCCTCCCTCTCTGAGCTCCATCACATCCTCCAGAACTGTAGCAGTGATCCAGCAAAAGACTGGGATGTGACACATGATGTGGAGGCTTCGTGATGTCTTGATGTGGGAGATGATCCTTTTGGCTTCTTTCTTATCTTTGAATTTCTTTTTAAAGTACTCCTCCTTCTGGGGGTCATTGAACCCTCTGACCTCTGTCACCATGCCAACACAGTGAGGAGGGATCTGACTGGCTGCTGCAGGTCGTGTGGTTATCCAGAGGAGAGCAGAGGGAAGCAGTTTCCCCCTGATGAGGTTTGGTAGCAGAACATCCACTGAGCTGGACTCTGTAGCATCAGTCAGGATCTCCTTGTTGTGGAAGTCCAGCGGAAGTCGACTCTCATCCAGGCCATCAAAGATGAAGAGAACCTGAAGTGTTCAAAGCTGCAGATTCCTTTGGTTTCAGTGAAGAAGTGATGAATCAGTCCCACCAAGCTGAACTTTTCCCGTTCCAGCACATTCAGCTCTCTGAAGGTGAATGGAAATATGAAATGGATGTTCTGGTGGGCTTTGTCTTCAGCCCAGTCCAGAGTGAACTTCTGTGTTAAGACAGTTTTCCCAATGCCAGCCACTCCCTTTGTCATCACTGTTCTGATTGGTTGNGTCAACATAATAAATGTCATATAAACATTAATCACAACATTTACATCTTGATTTTAATGAGCTAAAACAAAGACAGTCAACTGAGATGCTGATTATGAAATGTTTTGTCTTCACTTAGCACATAAGGTGCAGTGATCTGAAAGTCCAAAAATGTTAGAGTTTTAATCCATTAGCTGACAAAGTGAAATAGAAGAATTAGGAAAAGCTCTAAATGCAGGATAAAGAGCTTCAGTAAACGTGGTGTTGAAGGTGTGAAGGTGGATCAGCTTGTTAGAGGACACTATGTAGAAGGACAGTGTGCCAGATGGATGGTCCAGATAGACTCCTACTCTCCTGGAGACACAGGAAGGTGTTGGGACATCTTTTCTTTTGTTGTTGTGAAACCTAAAATAAGTATTCCCTGAACAGTAAAAACTCCAGGACTTATCATTCCCTCCAAGCAAACAGCTGGAACTTTCTCCTTTCCTGTCGATTCCTTTGTAAGTCACTCCAATGCTCACTGTCCCCTTCCATTCAACCTCCCAGTAATGGCGACCAGTCAGAGCATCGGCACAGAGCAGCTGAACCCAGTGGTCAAACCTCTCTGGATGCTCAGTACATTGTTGTTTCTCAGTCATCACTGTGGCCTCTTTGTTGTTGTCAGATAATTTGAGGTTTCTGTGTGCTGTTCTTGAGTCTAGAGTCAGTTTAAGAGCATCTATAATGGAAGAAAGCAACCATAAGTTCAGGAGAAATTCTATTTCATATGGTTTTCAGTGAATTATGGTTTTAACAATCTTACACTTTCTCAGTCCTGCTTGCAGTGTCCATTCTCCACCACAGTCCACTCTGAAAAGGAAATTAGAAGATCTATTTTACTCTTGTTATGCAGAAAACCTATATTAAAATTGCTCTTTCAATGTGGGGTAGTCTCATATAAGGTTTTTTGTTGTTTTGATTTATTCAACTTCAGTCCATAAGGGCCACTGTTGTACAACTTTAAGATGTCTCTGGTCCAGCATACTTAAGTCAAATTACTCAATGACCCATATGACAGAAGATGTAAAAGTTGAACAGTGGTGGTCGCCTTAGCTTTCAGAGCTGACTCATTACTGACCCCAGACTGTCCTCTCCATACCTCAGTGTCTCCAGTCTCCAGTGTGGATTGTCCAGTCCAGCAGAAAGGAGCTTCACTCCTGTCTCACCTGGATGATTATAGGTCAGGTCCAGGTCTTTCAGATGAGAAGGGTTGGAGGCGAGTGCTGAGGCTAGTGAAGCAAAGCCCTCCTCTGTGATCAGACAGCCTGACAGCCTGTTAAAACAGTGTGCAAGCAAATATAAGGCTTGATTGGAACTAGATTTTAATATTTAAAGAATGTGCTTTGATCTGTGTCATTTTGGGACTTTTTAAGCCAAATGTCTTACCTTAGAAATTCGAGCTTACAGTGTGGACTCTGCAGTCCAGCACACAGCTGCCTCACTCCTGAATCCTTCAGGTCATTGTTACTAAGGTCTAGTTCTCTCAGATAAGATGACTTGGAGCTGAGGATTGAGGCCAGAACTTCACAACTTTTCTCTGAGAGATTGCAACCATCCAGCCTAAAAAGTAAATTACGTGAGACAGAATATATTATGTTATAGCATAATTCAAAATTGTTTAAAATGTGGTAACTTACAGAGCTGCTTTGGATGTTTTGAGGACTGGCAGTAACCTCAACAGAGACTTCTCTGAAGCAGAATATTTCTTCAGGTCAAACATATCCAGATCTTTTTGTGATGACAGCAAGATGAAGACAAGGGCTGACCACTGACCAGGGGTTAGTTTTTGTCGAGAGAGATTTCCTGCTTTTAGGTAGTTTTGGATTTCCTCCACCAGAGAATGATCTTTCAGTTCATTCAGACAGTGGAAGAGATTTATGCACTTTTCTGGAGATGGATACATTTCAATCTTTTTCTTGATGTAATTAGCTGTTTCCTGGTTGGGCAGAGAATTGCTTCCTATCCATGACAGAAGGCCTTTTAGTAATCTCTGGTTGGTTCCCAGGGACAGACCTAAGAGGAAGCGAAGGAACAAGTCCAGATGTCCATTTGAGCTGTGTAGGGCCTCATCAACTGCATTCTGATAGAAGTTTCCCATTGGAGAAACACCTTTTCTTGTTTCTGAAATCTTAAAGATTTTCTTTTGTTCCTCTAACAAGTTAACATCTGACTTGGAGATGTTTAGGTGAACATGAAGAGCAGCCAGAAACTCCTGAACACTCAGATGGACGAAGCAGAACACCTTGTCCTGGTACAGCCCTCTCTCCTCTCTAAAGATCTGTGTGAACACTCCTGAGTACACTGAGGCTGCTCTGATATCGATGCCACACTCTGTCAGGTCTGATTCATAGAAGATCAGGTTTCCTTTCTGCAGCTGATCAAAAGCCAGTTTTCCCAGAGACTCAATCATCTTCCTGCTCTCTGGACTCCAGAGTGGATCTGTTTCAGATCCTCCATCATACTTGACCTTCTTCACTTTGGTCTGAACCACCAGGAAGTAGATGTACATCTCAGTCAGGGTGCTGGGCAGCTCTCCTCCCTCTCTGGTCTCCAACACATCCTCCAGAACTGTAGCAGTGATCCAGCAGAAGACTGGGATGTGGCACATGATGTGGAGGCTTCGTGACGTCTTCATGTGGGAGATGATCCTGCTGGCCTGCTGCACATCTCTGAATCACTTCCTGAAGTACTCCTCCTTCTGGGGGTCAGTGAACCCTCTGACCTCTGTTACCATGCCAACACACTGAGGAGGTATCTGATTGGCTGCTGCAGGTCTTGTGGTTATCCAGAGGAGAGCAGAGGGAAGCAGTTTCCCCCTGATGAGGTTTGTCAGCAGAACATCCACTGAGCTGGACTCTGTAGCCTCAGTCAGGATCTCCTTGTTGTGGAAGTCCAGTGGAAGTCGACTCTCATCCAGGCCATCAAAGATGAAGAGAACCTGAAGTGTTCAAAGCTGCAGATTCCTTTGGTTTCAGTAAAGAAGTGATGAACAAGTTCCACAAAGCTGAACTTTTTCTCTTTCAGCACATTCAGCTCTCTGAAGGTGAATGGAAATATGAAGTGGATGTTCGGGTGGGCTTTGTCTTCAGCCCAGTCCAGAGTGAACTTCTGTGTTAAGACTGTTTTCCCAATGCCAGCCACTCCCTTTGTCATCACTGTTCTGATTGGTTGATCTCTTCCAGGTGGGACTTTAAAGATGTCTTCTTGTCTGATTGTTGTTTCTGGTCTGTGTGGTTTCCTGGATGCTGTTTCAATCTGTCTGACCTCATGTTCCTGGTTGAGCTCTCCAGTTCTTCCCTCTGTGATGTAGAGCTCTGTGTAGATCTGGTTCAGGAGGGCTGGACTTCCTGCTTTAGCGATTCCCTCAAACACACACTGGGACTTCTTCTTTAGGTTGGATTTCAGCTTATTTATACAGAGTGGTGCAAACATTTCTGGAAGAACATGAAAGAATATTTAGCAAAGTATAAAGCTAAATGGCAGAACTGTAGCATCCTTGCAAGATTTCTCTTACTGCTGTGCAATAAGTTAGCCAGCTGCTCCTGTTTCATGCTCTTCAGAAAGCAGAGTGTGATATTTAAAAATGCTTCCTTGCTGCTCCTCTTCTGATCTTCATTTGCACCTTGCAAAACCTCATCCTTTTCACTCTGTGAACGTGTTGGACCTAGGTGCAGAACTGCCTGGAACTTCTTCAGCTCACTCTTCACAAATTCACAAATATTGTTCTCAAGTTCCTGAAACAATATTGTTTAAATTAGGGACGATTAAACGTAAATGTAACAGTAAATCAACATTAAATGACATAATGGGTCAATTTGTAATTGAGTTCCCGCTAAGGTATTTTTATCAAAACAAAGCATTTGAAGTGTTGGGCCTCTGACGATTAAAGAGGAAGCTGCTGGGAACATAGAGACTGGTTTAAGAACTGCCTGTCCCACAATGCACTGCATTACGCCATTTTTAGCTTATAAGCAGCAGAAGTTTCACTGTGTGGGAGGTTAACAAATAAATACATCTGATGCCTGTGTGACACTGAACTTTGTGGGGAAATCAGGAAGCGCAGAGATGAACTATTTAAAGGAGTTGGTTTAAATCCATGTAAGGAAGGAGTTTGGTCCTTTCTTTTGTTTCTGGGATTCCCCCTGGCGTCTGACGAGCCTCATCACAATAAGCGTCTTAAGGTGATGTGTTAGAGTCCAGTTTTGGTCTAATGCCTACTGGACTTCCTTCCTGACTTTTCATTATCCCAAGGTGTGAAGTGTGTGTTTCATGTAGAAACCTTGAAGATGAGGGTCAGCTCTGATGCATTCTGGTTTTCCGTCTGATCACAGAGCATTTCTGTCTCCTGCTCATCCACTCTGAAGTAAATGACAAAAACACATTTAAACACAGCTAGTTAAGTTAAGATTGTAAATTCTGATTTTTTTGTTACATAGGAGGTACTTGCCCATCTTTGATGTTGACAGGGTAATCCATGGATTTGTCACTCTTCATGGAAATGGAGCCGAGTACTGAGTCGTTCTCTGGAAAATTCCTGGAACAACATTGAGGAAAGAGACTAAGGTCCAGGTTTCAGAGTCTTGTGAAGATCTTATCAGGTCACAATTCTGACATTATGAATGAACTTTCACCTTATTTTAAATGTGTCTTGTTCATCTTTGAAGTTTGCAGGATGGCCAGCAGATTGGTCACTCTTCAGGGAAACTGAGCTGGGATCCGATGTGCATTTCTCTAGAATATTCTTGGAAAAAACACCAAGTCTAAAAAACGAGAATAAGAACGAGAGCTGTTGAGGTAATGTGAGAGATAAATCATTTTCTGCTGGAATTTTATTCTGTGACAAGATTTTTTAAATAGATTGGGGAAGATATGAACCTTTCCCCATCATCAGATGAGTCGGCTGTTTTAAAGTTTAAAGGATGGCTGACTGGTTGGTCACTTTTCATGGAAACTGAGATGGAATCTGATGTGTGTCTCCTCTCAAGTTGCTTCCTGTCCAAAACCATAAAGATGCAGAATAAGGTTGACGAGTGCAGGCAGCAGATAATCTGTCCCAAGGACTTCATGTAAGAAAGTTAAATGTCTCTCACCTTCTTTCAAAAATGTCCAGTTTGCCTTTAAAGTTCATAGGAAAGTCTGCAGAATGATTGCTCCTCACAGACGCACTGCTGGGTTCAGGAGGCTCTCCTTTTTTCTTTGCAGACCTGATACATAAAAAAACGTCTGACGAGTTTTAATGTAAATAAAATAAAATTCTAAATTCAAACTCAGCCATAGCAGCTTCTTGTCACTAGATCCAGTTTCTATGTTTGTGTTTGTTGTGAGTTTTAGAAATTCCCTGAAGGAAAATCCAGTTCGAAACAATAAATCATTAAACATTCATTAACCTCTTTTTGGAAAATGGAAGAAGTGAGAACAATGAACTCAAAGTTGAAATTGTGGTGCCGTTTCCTAATAAAGCAGGATATAGACAGAGATTTATGGGAAGAGCCATAAAAGCGATTAAAAAGTAACTCTTACTGCATTATCAGTAACTAAAACAGTTTCTGGTTCAAACTGGATGGTAAGGAATGAAGAGGATTATCTCCAAATCCCAGATTACTAGATAGTTTGAAATGAACACTGCTGGTTGTTCCTGTAGCACCAACTTCAACTCTGTTGAAGATTTGTGGACAATGCTGGAAAACTTACACATTTTCTATATTACTTTGAGTCAAGTTACTTTAAGTTTGTGTAAATTTTCTGGGAGCCAACAAAGACACCCAGCGGAGCTGCAGAGATCCAGAGCTCAGGTGTGACAATTTCTTAGTCTGAGTGCAAGTTGAACCTTTTTGGAGGCAGGAAGGAAGCGTTAACTGAATTTAAGTGGAAAATAGATCTTTCTAGAAATCCTAAACCTATCAAACTAAAAGGCAGAACTTTAATAGAGACTCTTTGTTTCAATGTTTTTAAAATAGATTTTACATAAGATGCAATAAACAAAACAAAGTCCACTTTTCATAAAACTCCACCCCTTGCTGAAGTGTCGCCATCAGGGACAAGATATACTAACAAATAGAAAAACAACACATCTGTTGGTTTACCTGCTCATGTTGGAAACTGCTTGGAGATAAAATGATCAGAGAAGAACCTGAAAGAAAAGTCATGTTGGTGTGAGACATCGGCAGCACTGAGGCTAAACGGTGAACACACAGCAACTGGTTCAAAATCCAATGAAATCTGATCCTGAATTCATCACAGTAGAGAAAAGCAGCATTCAAATGTTAAATACTGACATAAAACAGTATTAAACAGACATTTACCTTTCTGCTCAGCAGTCTGAGTCTTGTTGATCTGACTTCTGCTGCTCTCATTCCTGAACCTTTAGTTTGAGCTGTAAACCCATGAGGTCAAAGATCACAGCAATATAAACACACCCATATCAACTGGCTAACAGAATACATTTTCCCAAGATAGTGTTACCAAATGGAAGTATTTATAGAGTATTGAGACCTGCCCTGCCCTGTGGTACTCCACAAGTAAGGATTTAACAAAGTTAAGATGAACTCAGGTAATCACCTGCTTCACTGCCTCCATTGGAACCAAACCAGAAAGTGAATCCATTGGTGGAGGAGGAGAAACCAGGAGCTGCTTTCTGAGAGTCTGGTGAGTTCAGTCCTAAGGTCCCTGGATGCAGCACGTTTAAATGTGACGGCATGTTCCCCCCACTGAGGGAAATGAATAGAAAAGAACATTTTGATGTTTGCAGAAATGGGAACTTAAGACTGGAGATTACATTATATGTGCTGCTGTATGAGGGCCTTAGAAAAGTACTGTTGGACCTTAAATAACCAGCATTTAAGGTTTTTACCTTTAATACTGGACCCACCTCAGCACACAGATCCAGCATCAATGCTCTACATGGATTATAAGCCAGTCATCACCATGAGCCAGAAGATGTTGATCCCTGAAAACATGCCCTCCTGATTCTCCCTTTTACGTCTTCCAGCAGCAACAACTCATCCATTGTGCAGCATTTCGCCAAGCGTCACAACAGATTTAGATGTTTATATACATCACTGTCTTAAACCTCATCACGCATGAGATGGAAGCAGACATAAGGCAGATTTTAAATCTTTGCAAGTTGACTGAAGCAGAGCATTGTTACATTAATAGTTCTAAAAAAAACACTCACTGTAGAAATTAATGTTCATGTTATTCAACCATAAAATTATGACATGAATGAGTCTGAGAAACTTTTATCTTGTCAGTTCAGATGTAGCTGCTAAACTTCCCACCAGCTGCTGGCAGAAATGTCTTTCTGCTCTAACCTGCTAAAAGTTTCATCACACATCTTGTTCCTTTCTCCAGAAACTTCAGGAAATAAATAAAGCCCAGAGACGCCGTGTTTCTTTGGCTCCTGCTGTAAGCAGTCTGAAAGGCAACAGAAAAAATGTGAAATTCAGATTCTTCCAGTTTTATAATGAATGAGTTAAGGGAGACAAATTAATCCAGGATTATAAATTAACAAAATGGGTTTTAGCCTTTAATCTATGAAATTAGTGTTATTTGAAAGGACATTTAATGTTGTTCCAAATGATATTATTTCTACTCCTGGAAACATTTATACCTAATGAAAATAATACCATTTACAGTCTGAGCATAAAATGGAAAGAATCACATGGAAAATCTGATTGGCTGCATTAAGATTAAATTTCTGAGCTTGGCAAATTATTAAAACCAAACATAAACAAAGTATTTATTGTCCACAGCTTGAAAATTGACCACTGTGCTCTGAAAACACTCAAAAACAACTTTGATAGAATGATTGTTTTTATTGTGGCCTGTTGTGGGATTTAAATTGTTTTTTTAGACTCAATTTTCTACAGTCGTGTAGAGTGGAAACATTTCTTAAAATTCTCGGTAGAAAGAAATTTATATCTGCCAGAAGTATGAATGATTTAGGATATAAATGAACATTTCAATAAGACTTACGGTCGAACCTAACTGGCCATCTAGTGGATGCATGTGAATTAGTGCTGCTCTGTTTTATGGCACTGCGCATGCGCAAACTGCACCATCGTTACACACCCTGAACCTGTGGAGATTTTGATTTGCCAGAAGTTTGCGGTAATTCTTCCTTATCGTATTTCGTGTCTTTTCTTCAAGGTTGTATTTGAGCCCGTTGTTTTGATGTTCTAGAGCAGACGGACGAGTTTATTGATGAATATCTTTAGTTTGAGTTCTGTGAAGTCCTCATTAAACTGTCTGTGTTACTATACACCGGAAATCCGTCTATATTTATTTCACTAAGCTGTTCCACATCATTTTATCTTCGTTTTGAAAATGTAAAATTTGAGATATAAAAAGCCTACCTGTTAATGAAGAGTTACTTTATGTATTGATTTATATTTTTATTTTCTCCGTGTCGAACATTTTCATGTCTATTTTTAAGCCAGTACTGTCGTCTGTCTTTATAGCAAGATGAGTTCAACCTGAATGTTTATTGAAAGTCCAGCTAAAAATATGTTTAAAATAGGTGAATATTAATTCTTCATTATGCTGAATTCCTATCAACAGTGCAGAAATTATCGGTGTTTCCTGAAACTGTAACCTGTTAAAGCTTTCTTATTCTATTTCGCACTTGATTTACATGTATTACGCAAGTTTAACCGATAAAGTGTTTGTGTTAGGTGTGGGTACTGCCTTAAGTTTGATACTTATTTATAATTGGCATAGTAATAAATTGGTGTTGTATTTTTCGGGTCAGTGATGTTGGGTTTGTTTGCAGAGCAGGCTGAAGTCAGCAGTCATGGCTTGTTCATCGCAGTCTGCCTCAGATTATATCAAGAGTGCTAGAGGTCACCTGGTTGGACAATTGACGAGTCTGTCAGTGATTCTGGAGAACTTATATCAGCAGAAAGTTCTCATGGAAGAAGAGGTCAGCAACATAGAGGCAGAGAAAAGTCACTTCAACAGAACCCGAGCAATACTGGACTCAGTCACTAAGAAAGGGGAAGAAGCCTGCTACAGGTTACTGAGGATTCTTTATGAGACGAGGAGCAGAACCTTACCAGCTCCTCACCCCAAGAACAAGCATTCAGCTTCAACTAAGGCTAAAAGATTTGATCTGCATCACTGGATCAGCTGCTTTCCTTTCAGGGACGATGACAGCATTTATGTTGACTACATCAAAGGTATCGAAAAGATTCATTTTAAAAAGTGTCATTGTTTTTTTACTTAACTAGATCCAGATATTTAGTTTTTGCCACTTTGTGTGAAATATATCTATTTTTTAGCAAGTGAGGGCAATATAAGTGAAGTGAAAGTTCATTTAAATTTGATTCTCTATCATTATTTAATCTCAGGATCAAAGCCGTGCCACAGATATCAAGCAAAGTTGAAGACAGAAGCAGAAAAATTTTCTAACAATATTTGGAGGAGAAGTGAAAATCTTTTTGAAGAAAACAAGAAGCCTGGACTGTCATTTTATTCACTTGTATTAAATACAGAAGGGACAACTACTCCATCCAAAGTAAAGACATTTAAAAACAAGAAAAGCAACATGTATCGTTCTAAAAAGTTAAGGACTTACATTCCAGAGAGCAAACCAGAAATCTCCCCCAGTGACCTGCTGAAACATGATAAAAACATCCTCCTTGTTGGGAAACCTGGGATGGGAAAGACGGCGCTGAGTCATGAAATGTTGAGACTGTGGTCAGAAAGAGACAAGCAGCTGGATTACATGTTTTACTTTGACATGAGGGAGTTAACCAACATCCCACCAACCATGAGTTTGGAGGATCTCCTGTTTAATGTGCACTGTGAACCGGATGAAGGCAAAGACGAAATATTAACAGATATGAAGAGCCACTCTGATAATCTTATCATCATTTTAGATGGAGTCACAGATTTCACTTCACTTGTTGTGAAGAAATTTGCTAAGAAAAATCTGCCTTATGCAAAAATCATCATCACCTGCAGACCAGAAGATGAGGATCAGGATAAGAAAGACTTCTGTCCTAAAGACTGGCTCAGAGTGGAGGTGAAAGGCTTCAGTAAGGAAACAATAAGCAGATATTTGTCTTCAGTTCTGGGTGAAGATCACAGGAAGGTCCTGAGTAACGTGGAGCTGTTGACCCTTTGTCATGTTCCAATGTATGCACTGATGGTGGCTGCCAGCTTTTCATCTGAAGACTCTCTGCAGCCCAGAACTGTCACTGAAATATACATCAATATTGTTCGGTTTTGCCTCCAGATGAACAGCAGCAAAATCAAGATGAAGAATCTCAATCAGTTCATCAAAACCAAGAGCAATGAAATCCTGTCTCTGGCTGAAGCTGCTTTTAATGCAACTGAAAGAAAAACTGTGAACCTGGAAGAACTTTCCTGTGAAGATGGCTGCGTCCTTTCCTTCCTGAAAACTCTTGATGTGAAAGTTGCTCCTACTGAAACCATAACCCTCTATGCTTTCCTCCATTACACCATGCAGGAGTTTTTTGCAGCTCTGTGGGCTTTGAAGAGTCCTGATAAGATCAGGGAGGTTTTGCAGCAGTTCCTCACTGAGGAGAAGAAACACATGAAGCATCTGATCCCGTTCATGTGCCGTTTGTTGAATCAGAAGAGTCCCAGTTTGATGATCTGTCTGACTCCAGCTGAGGAGCTCAAGGAAACACAACAATGGGTCACTAAAGACTTGATTGACACAGTTTTGTCTCATGGCAGTGAGCGTCATGTGGACATGCTGTTCTTATGCCAATGTTTGTACGAGTCCCAGAGCTCTGAACCCTGTATTTCCTTTCTGGACAAACTGAACTATCATATTGACCTCAGTAGAAAGAATCTGGACCCTCATTCCTGCTGCGCTGTGTCCTATGTGATCAGTCAATCAACAGACAGGAAAATAAATCTGAACCTTCAGGATGTGACGATATCTGTACAAGGAATGAGACGACTGCGTAGATGCCTCCAAAATGTTGAACGGTACAGTGAAACAAGTTTTAAGGGGTTGCTAATGCTCAGAATCATATTTTGTAGAAAGTTATGAAATGTTTAATGCTAAATGTATTTTTAAACTGCAGGACTGGCACTTTTCGACAGCAGCTCTGGAAGATTGTGCTTCTCAGTGAAGGACAAATAGACAACCAAAGTCTGCAGGCAAATGTTCATTTATCATTTTGTTGAAACATTTTCATGTCAAAACAACTTTTTCTACAACATGTTTGAGACTATTGTTTTTTCACAGATGGACTATGAAGCCTTGTTGAACCTTGATGGAAACCAGATACATCTTCCAGTGAGGGGGGAAAAGCAGCTTTTTGAAAGAGCTGTGAGGGTCATGCAGAAAGCTCCTACAAAGGTCGATGTCTGCTTGTACCAGCACCTTTGGGCTCCAAGATTAAGGGGTCTGCATGAGTACCTGGTAGAGGTTTTATCAAACATCAGCTCAATACGGTGAGCCAAGATGATTCTGGGCCCTTTTAGCCTGACTGAACCTGCAAATATGAACATTTTAACACCACAGTTTCTTTTTTATCATTATATTTGCAGTTTTGTTTTTCTGACAAACAATTCAGAAGAATACAGGTTCCTGGTGAATCTGTACTGTGCAGCAGCAGAAAGAGAACAGCAGACAGCACAGAAGATGGTGGAACTGGTAGCATCAGTTTGGAGATTTTCAAGTGTCTATCCACCCAACCCTTTCAAGGAAGATAGAAGTCGGACTGAGTTCCTGTTGAGACTGTACTCTCAGATGAAGGACAGAGAGACTCAAACTGGTCTGAGTCTCCTTCCATCATTACAGTCAATTTTCCAGTCAGCTCCTGAAGTCTGGATCATAAACCTCTCAGAGAGAAAAACCTCCGTCCTCCTGGAAGTGATTAAACTCCAACCAGAGAAGAAACCAGTGATGGTGACAAACTTCTCACATGAGAAGAGTGAAGTGGGGATTTTCCTGCAGTGTCTGCCTCACATCTCACAGCTCTGGTAAAGTCATTCTACTGTATGTTGCTGCATATGGTCTTTTCCTTGTGAAATTGTTAAATTAATAATGAGTATTCTTTCTGTATCATTGTGTTAAACACATTGTTGTCATGCTGAAAGTTTTTGGAGGCGTGGCTGAGAGCTGGATTTGTGCAGACAGGCAGAGATGAACAATTAAAATACCTTCAAAGAAGAACAGAAAGAATTTGACCAACTATAGCTGTGAACACAACATGACTATCAGCCTTACAGAGATTAAAGGACTGAGACTTTGCACCAAAGGCTATTGACATTATTAGAGATATTCTGAGTATGTATAATTTATTTGTATAATGTAGAAACCTCTAACCCTTTTAAAAGAATTAATAAATAATTTATAATTAGTCTTAATGTTCTAACCTCTGAAAGTAAGCCTGTTGCAGGGTAAAGACTTGAGGTTTTACCCTGGGGCAGTTCTGCTTAACGGCCCCACCTGGTGGCCTCCAGGCGATGGCGTCCTGACCGCCTCCTGGCTCTCTGACTGCAGACTAACTCCTATATCTGTCAGCATCATTGCCCCAACATCGCCAATTCTACTTAACATGACAAAACTATTGCAACCGGCTTCGTACTCAACTTTTCTGAAAACCTCTCTCTATCTTTCAGAGATGTGTGGTCCATGCTAGTTTTCAACGTCTATTTTCATGTGCCTGAAGTGTAGAGAGAGAAAGGAATGGTGAGAGTCCAGAGCCCTGAGGTTCTCCTGCTGCCTCCTGGTTCGACCCTCAGGCTGTTAGTGAGACATAGATATAGATCACATAGATTGGATTTATTGTATGTATTTATAGATCCAGATGAGGCTGAGGCTCCACCTACTGAAGGTCTATAGAGGAGATCAGATGAATCTGATCCTCAGAGCTGCTGTTTCGTCCAGGTGACAGCTGGTTGATGAAGCAGGTGGATGATAGCGTCTCCATAGTGATAAACAAACTGCAGGGGTTCCTGATCAGAGCCGGTCTGCTTCCTCAGGTGGGCCAACAGGGTTCTCCAGGACCTTCATGATGTTAGAGACAGAACAGTGGAGGCAAAGGGAGCAGCAGCTCCACGACTGAAGTGGAAGATGGAGCATCAGAGGTTGACCAGTTCAGACCAGTTTATCCAGTTCAGACCAGTTTAACCAGTTCATCTGAGGGTTAAGCTGAGGGTCAGAGGAAGGTGGGATGATGATGATGATCTTGAACCTGTCTGAATGTCTTCAGCTCTTTTGCTCCTTCCAGGCTTCCGTCCATCAGATCCTCCTTTTGCTCGCAGCCTGAGATCTTCTTCCTTCCTGATTCTCTGATTGACGGGGCGTCACTGTTTCCTCCTCAGTGATGCCCCGTCTTCTCCCTAAAGGTTCTTTGGTTCCTCCCTGCTGATCAGGGTTTGTCATTCAGGAAGCATCTCTCTTCTCTGGTGGCGATGCTGCCGTCCACAGAGCTTCATGTCAGTCATGGCTCTGATGTCATTTCCTTGAGGCTGGTAGAGAGCGAGCCGTTCAGTTGCTTCAAACAAGCCTGAAGGCCCTCTTCTGCTTCCTGTCACCATTTCCTAACATCTTCCCAACAGGTCGTCTCTTCATCAGAGACTCAGAGCAGAGATGAACCAGATCATGGTCCGATCTCTTAGCATAAAATAAATAAATCCAAAGTTTTGTTTTCTGTTGTAGAGCAGCTGGCAACAAGATGGACTGAACTTATATATTTCCTGTCATTTTACACTAGAGTCACATTCACCCACACACATCTTTAATACACCAATACACAGAGCAGTAGGCAATTTGGGGTTATCCCAGGGCCCAGGGGTGGGCAACTCCAGGCCTTGAGGGTCTCCTGCAACTTTTAGACGTGTCTCTTCTTCAACACACCTGAGTCAAATAATGAGGTTGTTAGCAGGACTCTGGAGAACCTGACTGCACATAGGAGGTGATTCAGATGTTGGATTCAAATGTGTTGGACCAGGGAGACATCGAAGAGTTGCAGGACACCGACCCTCCAGGACCAGGATTGCCCACCCCTGGCCTAGCCCAAGGGCACATCGATACGTGGCAGGAGGAAGCTGGAATCGAACCTACAACCTTCTGATCGCAAGACAACTACTCTACCCACAGTTCCCCAAGACTGTCTGTCTTATTCTTAATAATTAGTGATATATTACTAAATATAGTTAAATATGTAGTGAAATATTTGGCGCTAAATCTGTTCTACAGATTTCTGCAGCATTTCTTATTTTTGTGTTGTTAGTCAAAGTTTAAAACATGTAGAGCTGCTCTGAACGTCTTTAAGTTCTATTTCCATTTTATGCTGAACAGATTGATATCAGTCAGGACATGTAGATCTTTTAATGCATCTCAGATCAAATCATCATTAAATGTTTTCTTCATATTCCAGGTTTGATATTCGGAGCTCAGGTTTTGGTGAACAAGCCAAGTTCCTGGTGAATCTGTTCTGTGCAGCAGCAAAGAGAGAACAGCAGACAGGGAAGAGGATGCTGGAGATGTTAGCATCAGTCTGCAGATATGAAACTTTCCCCTCAATGGAAAGATTCATGGATTATGATGATGAATATTATGATTATTTTGATGATTATGATGATTATCATGATGTTGCTGAGGATCAGAGTAACTTCCTGTTGGATCTGTACTCCCAGATGAAGGACAGAGAGACTCAAACTGGTCTGAGTCTCCTTCCATCATTACAGTCAGTTTTCCAGTCGGCTCCTGAAGACTGGACCTTAAAGCTCTCTCAGAGAAAAACCTCCATCCTTCTGGAAGTGATGAAACTCCAACCAGAGAAGAAACCAGTGGAGCTGAGAGACTGCTCACATGAAGAGAGTGAAGTGGGGATTTTCCTGCAGTGTCTGCCTCACATCTCACAGCTCAGGTACATTCTAAATAATTAATGTCAGATTTGAATAAAATCTTTTAATAAAATATAAAATTGATAAACAGAAACTACAAAAATACTGAAAGGGGGATCTAAAATGTGATAATTTCCCACCATGTAAAGTTTATTAAACATGTTTAAGAAGGAGGTCCAAACACATAAAGATATGTCTGCAGTGACGCTGCTGAGACGGAGGCATACATACAGAGATCACATCTCAAATACTTTGGGAACCTTTAAAAAGTATTTTAAGAAAATCAAGAGACAGATTAGAATGTCCTCCAGAAAAGCTGATTTTCAGCTGCAGGGTTGCCAGATAAGTGCAGCACACCATCAGTTTATGGTAGCATAGAGCGTTACGTCTGGATCCTGGAGGAAGGTGTTTCTATCGCCCACAAAGGTGGCACAGAACATTTTTGTTTGCTGCATATTGTTGGGATAAAATATGGCAAGAAACACACATGACCAAATTTAAATATTGTCCAAGTTATTTAACAAACACTGAACATTAAAAGGGGCAGTATCGTGTGTTTTCCATTTCACAGCACAATCTGTACTTACTACCTTCAATTGTTAGAAGATGCTGTCTACATATCAAACATGAATTAAAAGAAGTTTGACTTCCTGATTTAACGCTTCAGATTGAGTCTCTGTCTCTTTAAAAACTCCTGCTCTTTCTGAAGCTCCGCCTCCATTAAGTCAACATGGCTCCTCTATTAACCCTTTAATGTTTTCATCAGCGTTTCGCTCAGAAGTAACTCCTATAATGAGCTCAGCAGCTGTTTGATAATTACAGTCAATTTCTCTAAGACTTTCTGTCAGTCTTAGAGAAATTGTGTTGATCAGCTGTTTGGATAAACTGGTTCATTTCCAACTTCAGAAGTATTACTGCACATTTATTAAGAACAGCATTCTCAGTTTCAGAGAAATATGTAATAAAAACTACAAAAATTCAAGATGTGCTTACCTTGTGATTTCATCCCATAGATACACATTTATAAAACTGTGTGTCAGTAGCATGTATTAATGCAGCTGAGTTCAAATTAAATGTTTCCTCCTTGTTTCAGGTTTTATCTTTGGAGCATCGATTCTGAAGAACCAATCAGGTTCTTACTGAATCTGTTCTGTGCAGCAGCACAGAGACAACAGCAGAGCGGAGAGAAGGTGGTGGACATGCTAGCATCACTTTTCTCTAATGGTGTTCTAGTTAGTTTAAGAGACACATATGATATGGATGATTATCCTGATGATCAATATCAGAGTGACTTCCTGTTGGATCTGTACTCCCAGATGAAGGACAGAGAGACTCAATCAGGTCTGAGTCTCCTTCCAACATTACAGTCAGTTTTCCAGTCGGCTCCTCCAGTCTGGTTCCTAAACCTCTCTAAGAGAAAGACCTCCATCCTCCTGGAAGTGATGAAACTCCAACCAGAGAAGAAACCAGTGAATCTGACAGACTGCTCACATGAAGAGAGTGAAGTGGGGATTTTCCTGCAGTGTCTGCCTCACATCTCACAGCTCAGGTAAAGATATTTACTTCTTACTGTGAACTAAACTGAAGGTGAGTTCTGATTAAATGCTGCACTCAGAACTGACAATAAAATGTAACATTGTGTGAGCAAATTGTAGTTATAATGAATAACATTAATAGGTAATTAAAAATGTTAGCAGCAATAGGTTTGGTTTAGCTGTGAATAACTAATAGATGCCAACATCAATCATTAACAACATTAGATAAAACCTTAGCTTTATTTTGTAACCAGGTTGCTGCGTGTTGCAGACTTTTGCCCAGGTCCCTCTTGAAAATGAGATCTGGATCTCAGTGGGGTTTACCTGGTTAAATAAAGGAGATAAATAATAATAATAATAATAATAATAAAATAAACCGGTAACACTTTATTTGAAGGGGTGTGAATAAGACTGTCATAACACCGTCATAAACATGACATAACACCTGTCATGAACATGAATAAGCCTTCATGAATATTTATGACTGTTGTCATAAAGTGTCATTCGGTAAATTATGACACTTTTAATACAAAGTTGACATTATTCAAAATGTCTTTGTTATGCCAACTTGACATTAACCAGGAAATCATTACTGATATAAATTTGTTATAAAATAATTTATGATTGCACTTTAAAAATGAGGTAACTTTATGTTATTAAAGGTAAAGTTTAAACAGTCATTCATGTTCATGACAGGTGTTATGTCATGTTTATGAAAGTGTCATGACAGTCTTATTCAACCCCCTTCAAATAAAGTGTTACCAATAAACCTGGTTATTAACAAAATAATTCAGCCTTCCTGTTAAATTACTTCCATCAACAAACTCACCAAACTGGTAACATTCAAGTAAAATGAAAAGAGAAAAACCAATGCACTACCAAAAAGTAAAACGGTAGAAATAAAATTGTCTGACAAACTAAGTTCATTTATGGAAGTTTAGAAATGAGGCCAAATTAGTTTCTAATAATTAATTTGTTTGAACCAAAATATGTAAGAATAAACCTGAAATAACTCAGAATGACATGTAGTGGTAAATATGGAAGCATAAAAAACAGTTTGTATTAAAATATTTGGGTCATGGAACAAATGAACTAAAGTAAGTGAGCTTAGTCTTAGACTAAAATAAGTCTAGCAGTTGGATATTTGTTCAACCAGTTCCAGAGCCAAAGGAGAAGTTCAAATACAACAAATTTTATTTTGATAAAATTCACATTCATCCTCTTTTCAATAAATGTTTCCTTCTTGTTTCAGTTTCAGTCCCTGGAGCTCAGCTGTACCTGAACAAATAAAGTTCCTGGTGAATCTGTTCTGTGCTGCAGCAGAGAGAGAAACACAGACAGGAGAGAAGATGCTGCAGATGCTGGCATCAGTCTGCAGATATGAAACTTTCCCTTTAAATAAGATGTATATAAGGTATTATTTTAGTAATACATATGACTATCTTGATGATGAAGATGAAGATCATGAGGCAGATCATCAAAATAACTTCTTCTTGAGTCTGTACTTCCATTTGAAGGACAGAGAGACTCAAACTGGTCTGAGTCTCCTTCCATCATTGCAGTCAGTTTTCCAGTCGGCTCCTAAGGTCTGGATCATAAATCTCTCTAAGATAAAAACCTCCATCCTCCTGGAAGTGATGAAACTCCAACCAGAGAAGAAACCAGTGGAGCTTAAACGCTGCTCACATGAAAAGAGTGAAGTGGGGATTTTCCTGCAGTGTCTGCCTCACATCTCAGAGCTCAGGTAAAGATATTTACTGATATCTGATCATAATAAATTATGTTAAACCTGGCAGGGATCATGGAACAGGTTCGGCTCAGGGCTTCTTCCTGGTTTTGAGCATCTTGAGTTAAACAAACAAAAACAGGAGGAAGAACAACTCAAAAGATAAAGTATTAGAAATATCTAACATGTTATATCTACATAACAAAATTGACGTCATTTTAGAAGTTTATTGACTTGACAGTCACGTGACGTGAGTCGAGTGTCACTTCAATAAATACACACTGATGCTGTAGGTCTCTGGTTACTAATTAATGTTCACTGGACCATAAACATGAATTATTTCAGGTTAGTTACAGCTACATGTGAGCTATGCTCAATAAAATACCTGGAGAGTCATAAAGATGAAGCTGTAATGTTTTAATAATACATTTTGCATAGCACTTTTCTAATTATTCAAATATACTTTAAATGAATACTACAATATACAGTGGCTTGCAAAAGTATTCACACCCCTTGAACTTATCCGTATTTCATCACAAACATAAAAATGTTTCCCTGTAATGTGAAAGACCAACACAAAGTGGTTTACAGGTGGGAAGTAAAGAAAGAAGCAGGTCAAAGTCACAGTTCAGGATGATGGAGGTCAGTGCTGATGATCAGGTAGATCGAAGCACATTTAGTCTTTAACTCATTTTCACTCACTGCTTCCTAAAGCAATAAGTTGTTTAATGAAAGAAAATCAGTATTCTTCTTAAATGTTCAGCCTTATTCTCTAATTCTTAACTTTTGGTGGGTCAGAAATGACAAGAGAGTGTCTGTTGTTGGCTATATTGTGCAAAAAGCCTCCCATGATTTTATGTTTTGGTTGCAGAGGTTTATATTAATGCTGTGTTGGCATTTTGGGTTGTTGTATCTTTTGTTCATTTGATATTTATAGCCATCAAGTAGTTTTGTTTTGAAATACAAAAATTTAAATACAAATTGTTTTCCCTTTCAGTGTTGCAGGATCAGAAAAATGTAAAAATTATTTGGGTAACCACATTAGGTTAAAGCAGAAAAAAGGCTCATTAGTCCATGTTGTGAGGCCGACTGTGGGCGGAGGTGGAGCGGATGGTAGTGGGACTGCAGCTTCGTGCGCACATGTGTGTGCATGCGTGCGTTTGTGTGTGTGTTTAGCACAGGTGTACTTATAATTTCAGTCTTAAAGCTTGTGCACCATAAACAGTTCAGTCATAACAGTCTAAAAATATTACAAGCTGTTCTTTACCAGCAAAGCATTATTTCATGTTTCACAGAAATCAAAGATGGAGTCCATCAGTAGTGTGTGGCCTTATTCATGCAGCTCAGATTAAATCACCATTAAATGTTTTCTTCTTTTTCCAGTTTGGAAGTTAAGCATTTTAAGTCTTCTGAACAAACAAAGTTGCTGGTGAATCTGTTCTGTGCTGCAGCAGAGAGAGAAACGCAGACAGGAGAGAAGATGCTGCAGGTGCTGGCATCAGTCTGCAGATACGAAACTTTCCCTTTAAATAAAAGAGAAAACCTTTTTGGGGTTTGGGGGATTCCAACTCAGACTGACTTCCTGTTGGATCTGTACTCCCAGTTGAAGGACAGAGAGACTCAAACTGGTCTGAGTCTCCTTCCATCATTACGGTCAGTTTTCCAGTCGGCTCCTCCAGTCTGGTCTATAGACCTTTCAGAGAGAAAGACCTCCATCCTCCTGGAAGTGATGAAACTCCAACCAGAGAAGAAACCAGTGAAGCTTAAACACTGCTCACATGAAGAGAGTGAAGTGGGGATTTTCCTGCAGTGTCTGCCTCACATCTCACAGCTCAGGTAAATCAGACTCTGAATTTGAAATTTCTGTGCATCACCAATGTTCGGACTTTAACCCTCAGCACATTTCCTATGCTTATTCCTGTTTATTGCCAATTCTAAAGGAGAACATATTGTATCAGTCAGTTTGCAGAGCCTCTTCATTTTTTGGATTGTTGTTTAAATTTTGACTTTAATTTTTTTAATTAATATTACGTGTTGATTAAATTTAAATGATCCATATTAATTGTAGTAAACTGTAGATCAGGGCTGCCTAAGTCCATCCTGAAACTTTTAGACGGATCTGTTCTCCAACAACCTGAATGAAATGTCTAAATTCCCTCTGCAGTTACTCAGTTACTCAGTTACTCAGCGCTGCAGCGACCTGGCAACCAGCCTTTCATTTGGGTAAAAGTCAAACAGCTTATCGTCACGATGAGTCGGGTCTGCAGAAATGTTAGCTGGCCTTCTGCTGGCCGTAGAGCTGGGAAAGTCCTGCTCAGCCCTGATGGACCTCAGATTGTTGACCTTCTGGCTTTTTGAAAGAGCCAAGCCACTCAGTGATGATCTAACAGGACAGAGGGAACAATGTCTTCCTTCCTGTGGAGGGCCAGTCCACTCGCTGGTGGGCCTTCATCTGAAAAGGATTTACAGCTCAAAACTGAAGTTTACAGATCCTGAATAAAAGCACATCCACATTTTTTCTTACTGATGTTAAATCTGACCAATTGATTGTTAATGGCTTCTTCCTCATGTGCCCATGTCAGTCCAGGACTCATGGCTGACCGCTCTGTCTTAATCTATACAAGATTTAGGTTTATTTAAATGCATGTTTAATACCTGTTTATAGATTATTTTGAAAAGGTATTTTAAATTTGACAAACAAGTCTCATCAGAATGTGTAAGGTAATGTATAGAACATGACCTGGAGAGATCAAATCATCACTAAATGTTTTTGTTCTTGTTTCAGTTTCAGTTTTGATCCTTGGAGCTCAGCTGTACCTGGACAAATAAAGTTCCTGGTGAATCTGTTCTGCGCTGCAGCAGAGAGAGAAACACAGACAGGAGAGAAGATGCTGCAGATGCTGGCATCAGTCTGCAGATATGAAACTTTCCCTTTTAATAAAAGAGAAAACCTTTCTGTGGTTTGGAGGACTCCAACTCAGACTGACTTCCTGTTGAGTCTGTACTCCCAGATGAAGGACAGAGAGACTCAAACTGGTCTGAGTCTCCTTCCATCATTACAGTCAGTTTTCCAGTCGGCTCCTCCAGTCTGGATCATAAACCTCTCAGAGAGAAAAACCTCCATCCTCCTGGAAGTGATGAAACTCCAACCAGAGAAGAAACCAGTGAATCTGACAGTCTGCTCACATGGAGAGAGTGAAGTGAGGATTTTCCTGCAGTGTCTGCCTCACATCTCACAGCTCAGGTAAAATATTCCTCTTTGTGCAGTAATATTATGGAAGGTGAGTCTGTTACATGGACCAGTGAAGGTAATAGTTTGTCTCACTTTGTAATATCAAAACTTCTCAAGGGAACAAAACTTAGTGAGTTATTCTGTCAGTTTATTTTATTTTTAAGCTTTTGTTGTGACTGTTTAAAATCTAAACATAAAGTTTTTATTTAAAACAGTTTCCACAATATCCTTAAACATTTTCAATTTCACGACTGTAATGCCACATCCTGCTTCTCCCAAAGCTTTAGTTCCTGTTCAGATCTCCTGCCTGCCCAGCAAACAGGAGAGAATAATTATTACTATTTAATTATTAGAGTATTGTTATTGTTAGTCAATTGAAAATATGTATCACATCAATTACACTATTTCTGTGATTAATTAATTATTTAATTTAACATATTTATTTGATCAGAAAATAAATAGAGTCGAAGAAACAGGTTTACATTTCATGACCTTGTATTTCCTGTGGGTGAATCCCAGTGTGCATCACTGCAGCTTTAATTCCTCTAAAGTTCAAAGTTCACAGACGACTCCAGGTCAATCTCACAGCTTCTTGAAAAACCAGACAAAATCTGACAACTGGTTAGAAAGCCAGAGGACTTCTGTCTGCACAGTCACTGCAGGGTAACAGCAAAGTAATGCAAACATAACCTGTAATTAACAGGATTAACATTCAAATCGTCATATTTTCTTCTTATTTTGTATTTCCATGTTTAAATAAGTCGAAATGTTCCTGGTATGAGATCACTGCTCTGGTGGAACATGTTTACGACTTTTCATCATATCCAGCAGTCCTTCATTAGTGTGAGGTTATATTTATGCAGCTCAGATCAAATCATCACTAAATGTTTTCTTCTTGTTTCAGTTTCAATCCTCGGAGCTCAACTGTGTCTGAGCGAACCAGGTTCTTAGTGAATCTGTTCTGTGCTGCAGCAGAGACAGAAAAGCAGACAGGAGAGAAGATGCTGCAGATGCTGGCATCAGTCTGCAGATACGAAACTCTGGAGTTAAATGTGAGGAAAGTGGATGAAGAAGAGAGCCAAAATGACTTCCTGCTGGATCTGTACTCCCAGGTGAGGGACTGTGAGACTCGAACTGGTCTGAGTCTCCTTCCATCAGTGCAGCCGGTTTTCCAGTCGGCTCCTTCTCTGTGTATCACAAACCTGTCAGAGGGAAAAACCTCCATCCTCCTGGAAGTGCTGAAACTCCAACCAGAGAAGAAACCAGTGGTGATGATGGGTGCCTCACTTCCAAAAAGTGAGGTGGGGAGTTTCCTGCAGGGTCTGCCTCATATCTCACAGATCATGTAAGTCAACTCTGTCCTGGACGTTTTTACTTCCTGTTTGTCACAGAGTGTTGATGCTGACATTTGTCTGTGTTCCAGCTGTGATTCAGGATTCTTCCAGCGCGTTTGTTCATTCCTGTCAGAGCGATCCAGAGAGGAGGTTCAGCAGCTGGAGTCTCTGCTGCAGCAGCTGGACTTCAAGCTGTTTCTAAGTGGAGCGTTGACCAGTGAAACCTGCAGCTCTGTGGGCAGAGTTCTCCGTCTATGTGGACCCAAAGTGGATCTGATCCTCACAGGCAGCCAGATGTCCGTAGGAGCAGCTGCTGTTCTCTTCAGCTCCACTGCACAGCTGCAGAGTCTGAGGCAGGAACCGAAACGTCTGTTTGTCTGTCTGCTGCTGAAACATCCGTCCTCATGTCCATCGTCTCTGTTCTGTCTGGTCCAGAGTCTGCAGCAGTCTGGTTCTGTTCCTGGGTCAGTGGGTGAGCAGAGGCAGGTTGGCCCGTTCTCTGGTCCTCAAAGAACTTTCTGTGGTCTCCACCAAACCCTATTCATCACAGAGAGTCCTGTTGAAGGTCGGCAGCAGTCTGGCGTCTCTGCTGAGGTTCTGTAAAATCGGACGGTTGGACCTGGCTGAGTCTGGTCTCCCTGCTCAGAGTCTCTTCAGTCTGCTGCTTCATGATGCTCCTCTCTCGCTCAGGTAAACATCTTCATCATCTCCATCAGAAACTTAACACAAAACAGAGACACAGTTGGTTTTGTCTCTGATCTCTGCAGACTGAGTGAAGAGAGACTCCAGCAGCTCCTGGTTCTTGTCCAGGAGGTCAAAGACCAGAACCTGACGTCGTCCCTCTTGAATAAAGTTGGTGGAGACCTAAGCTGCTGCAGCTTGAGCTGGGAGCTTCTTCACTACCTGCTGCAGGAGCCGACAGCTCAGACCATCACTGTGGATCTGAAGAAGAACCCGTTCTTAGAGGAGAGAGCCGTTCAGCTGCTGCCCTTCCTGCACAGGGTGGAGATTCAGAAATGGAGGTTTGTCTTCTGATAAGTAGCTGGTCTGATCCTCCATCAGCAGCTTCTGCTGCCTGGAAATAACAAAGTGTTGTGGTGGATCCCGTCTGCTTTCAGGCCCAGTCCCAGCTTAGTGAGGACTTCCATCAGGCAGATCTGCAGAGATCACAGCAGTCACCTGATCCCAGGGTTACTGAGGTCACTGGGTCACGTGATCAACCTGAACTGCACAGAGCTGGACTCAGAGGACTGTGATGCTCTGCTGTTCATCCTCAGACACAGTGATGGAGTGAAACTGAAGCTGATGTGGAGCTCCATGCCAGCAGGGGGCGTCCAGTCCGTCCTCTGTCTGCTGCACAGCGTTTCTGATCTCAGGTCAGATATCAGGACTTGGTCACATGATTAACCGTTCCCTCCTCTTCATCAACCGCTTGGTCTTCTTCTTGTCTGTCCCACCAGTGTGGACAGGAATCTCCTGCTGAGCTTCATCCTCTGCTGTGCTGCCTCTGACAGCCAGCAGGGGGCAGCACCAGAGCTGCTGCGGACTCTGCAGCACATGTTGGATCTGTCCGGCAGCTGCTGTGTGGATCTGTCAGAGGAGGATCGGACCGGGCCTGTGAGCCTGACGGCTGCTGACTGCAGGGCTGTGTCCACCGTCCTGAGACACAGCAGCAGAGACACACAGCTGGACCTGATAGACTGTGAGGTGGAGGACAGTGTCCTGGACCTGCTGTTTCCTGTCCTGGACCGGGTCCGACTCAGGTGAGGAAGAGAGCTGATGAAGCTGAAGCGTGTTGACCTTCTTCATTGACCTTTGCTCTGTTGTTCCTGTTTAGAGTCAGTAAGACGGTTCTGGTCCAGCTGCTGTCTCTGCTTGTGGACAGTCAGGGGGACACAGAGAGACGGGCCATGTCCCTGTGCAGAGCCCTGGGAGGAGAACTGGACCTGAGCCACAGCCCAGTGGATGAGAGGCTCTGTGGAGCTCTGGTTCTGGTGCTGGACCGGTCTGAAGGCCTAGCAGAACTGGACCTCAGTCACTGCCAGCTGACCGACCAGCTGCTGCTGCAGCTCAGCACTCAGCTGCACAAAGTCCAGGTCCTGGAGTAAGTGTCCCAGCCGTCCCCTGTGGGGACAGAACCTCGGTTCTGATCCAGATTGGATACACACACTTCCAACACCCTAAAATAAATGCATCATTAAATACGAGGATTGTAACGTTCTTTAAAGAACTTCAGGAAAATTCACAATTCAATTTAAGGGAATTTATTCAGAGGAGAAAAAAACAGCACTAAGAAAAATGAATTTAAATGAAAGTTAGATGTTTCTTCTTCTTCAGCCTCCCGTGTCTTAAAGATGGAAGTCTGCTAAATATTCATCACCTGCCTCCTCCTCACTCCACTGGTTCAGCCCAGTCTGGTGACCCTGTCCTAGGTTTTACGTCATCGTGCAGATGCTGTAAAATATCATCTACTGTTGCAATACACCACAAACTGGATGTTCCATCTCCATCTTTAATTGGTGATGGTGGCTATGCTCTGTAGCTGCCACCTGCCTTGGAATGGGAACGTTAAGCTCTGCAAAGGTGAACACAACTGCACCAATTGGAAATATCCTGAGGGTGGCGCTGTTGTGTGAGTGGAGGACCTGCAGAACCGTTTTTAACTGATTCTGCAATGTGTCAGCCATCTTGGATTGTTCTATTCAGGGACATTTGTAGTGTTGTTCTTTTACCTGTAGGGGGCAAGTTGGTGAGGTTTGGGTCAACCATTGGGGAACTTTAGGGATGACTGGTGGGGTCTTATTGTCCATTTTGGCCTGACCTATCAGGAAACATTTGGAGTGGGGGTTCTGATCAGTCAAACTTTTGGGTATAACTTTGATTTTAGTTGCTGAAGTTCAAATTTCTGAAATATGACAGGGCTTTTTCCCAGTTTGGTTGTTCCCAGTAGAACCCAACATGATGGTATTGTCTTTGTGTTCCAGTCTCAGTCACAATCACATCACTGATGCCTCCACTGCTGGGTTACTCCAGCTGGTCTCCATCAACGCCTCCATCGGTTCTGTGAGGTAAACATTCATCAGATATTTGTCCTCAGAGGAACCCTGATCTGCCCTGGTGGGCCTGAGTGAGTCTCATCTTCTCTGCTCTGTTTCTAGACTCTCCAACAACAACATTGTCAACAAAACTCCTTATAAGGACAACAGGAAGTTTGAAATCCGATGAAGCAGCTGGTCATGTGACCAATAGGAAGTCCCAGTCTCCTCTGAGCCATCAGAGGTGGTCAGCAGTGGGATTGGCTGGTTCTTTTCTGGTTTCTGGTCTCCATGTTTCCATCCGGACGTCAGCGGAACCATCCAGAACCTGAACGTTATGGAAGAGAACCGCTCTGGTTTTGAACTGGGCCAAATGTTCTGACCATGGAGGCATGGGAATCACTTCCAGTTCAGGTCTGAAGTCATGACAGATGGTTCTTACTTTCTCAGCTGCTTCTTCCTTCATAAAGACAAAAATGAATAAAAAATGTTTTTTTTTTTATGAAAATGAATAAAAGCTTTCACCACAAACTGGATGTTCCACTGAAACACTTGGAGCATCCACCATTTCAGCTTTCAAAATAGATATTTTACATATTTTTTTATTTTAAGTGTTTATTTTCAGAAATTTTTTATTCTAAAGTTTTTTTTATGGTTGTCTTTTTAAGGATTTTTTTTTTTTACCTTTATTTGATAGTAAAGCAGCAGGAATGCAGGTTGGGAGGGGAGAGGGTCAGGAGCTTGATGTGCCACAGCAGAAATATTTTCTACTTTTTCATTTAGACCTCAGAGAATCAGTGGCATAATGCACTGATGGATTAATTTATAGGTGTTGTTTTTATTTATTAAATAATGATTCTCAGGGGTTTAAATTGATTTTTTTTTAAATAATGTTCTTATTGTTTTCTGTTCCATGTAGTCAACTGTATGCAAAAATTGTAAATGCGACTTTTTATAAACTTCTAAGTGGTTCAGCTTTTTGCATTTAGATAAAATCCAACAATCATTTTATCTAAAATGAGTTTGTTGAACTCAAATGTTAAAATTAGTTGAGTGATTAAGCTAAATTTGTGTTTGATCATTAATCTCTTTTTGTTAGTTTATTATTAACAGTTCAGTGCAGAATCCAAAGGATTTAGAATCATTCTCCAGTGTTGAGTTTAAAGTATGATTTAGTTTTCAACTTTAAGATTCTAATGTATGAAGATTATTTTTGTGTTCAGAGACTGAAGATGTTTAAATAAAAATAAATTACAACCATTTAAATACTCTGTTTTTCCTCCAAGCTTCTCTGTGAAGCTGCCTTAAACAATAACAGCATTATTACTATTCCCATGATTTATTTCCAACGACATCACAGGAAATGTCTTCCATCATTTTTCCATATCAGTTGAAGTTACCACTTATAACCACAGCTTCTAGTTTTACACACAAACTGATTATCAGCAGCTGCAGATCTAAACTCTGATGCTGAACAGCAGCGACTGTCCTTCAGTTCACTGATAATCACTCATAGTTTTATTATTAATCTGGTTCATTAAAGAGCTTAGTGTTTAATTACCATCTTTGACCACGGGAGGGCAGTACTGAGTTCCACAGAAAAATGTTTAAATGCCCCCTATTATGCAAAATTCACTTTTTGCATGTTTCTTTCCTTCCATTTGGATATTTCCCACTTCTAGAAGAAAGAGCAAAAAAAAATTAACAAGAAACACCCAGCCTTGGTGTCTGCAAGACATCTTGTTACTAAAACCTCAAATGTTGCATCACCATTTTGTCATAGCAATCCCAAACTGAGTCCTTCACCTGGCAACCAAGTGCAGCTCCAACAACAAGAAATGCTGACTTTGTTCTGCTGGTTTTATGCGGCACAAAAGCTGTAATGCAGCAGAGCATAGCCAGGCATTTTCTCCCAGAGGACAGAGCAGCTTCAGTTCATCTCTGCTGCCAAAATCCCTGCAATGTTGCCAAAGAAAGTTGCAGTAGGAGAGTTCCTCCTACTCTACATATACATAAAGGAAGCAGCTCCACAGATGAAAACAGCCCACAGAGACTCTGAGTGGAACTAGCGATGCTAGCGATGCTAACAGACTTCAGCAGCAGCTTCAGAGGAGCTTAATAATGAATATATTTAAACTACAAATATTATTAAAAAGCCTAATTAGCTACCAGGCTACAACATTTATCCATCATGAACCCTAGAGGCAACATGGACCCAGAGGTAACATGGAACATAGAGGCAACATGGACCCTGAGGCAACATGGATCCTAGAGGCAACATGGACCCAGAGGCAACATGGATCCTAGAGGCAACATGGACCCTGAGGCAACATGGATCCTAGAGGCAACATGGACCCAGAGGCGACATGGATCCTAGAGGCAACATGGACCCCAACATGATCATTACCTTTGGCAACTTCTGATGCTTCTCCAGAGCTTGCGTCACATCCACCTCTCTCCCTTCCTTTTCCTTTAGGTCCTGGTCCTGGGAGAAAATGCTTCCAACCCTCCAGATCCTCATCTAGAGGAGAATCCACGGAGAATGGCTTCGAGCTTCCTGGGTATGCTGGGTCCACCTTACGGTGTTAAAAGATAGCATGTTTTTGAAACCAGGGGCACATTATGTCTCAGCCTTCCCAGGTTCCGCCTATAGGAACAGCATGTGGGAAAGGTGACTCTAGGGCTCAGAAGTCTAAATTGCAGCCCAGTCCTCTATGAGTAATAGCCTCACACACACATGAACATATGCTACACCACACACGCTGATTGGACTGTAAAACCTTTTCTCCCAATGAACATCCTCTGGTCTGCTTAAGGACTAGCATGGATGCAACTGGACCAAACAGCCGTCCTTACCTTTTTCCTTACCTTTATTTCAAACAACCCATCAGGATTTATCCTAAAACTACTTGATATTAATTAATCCAAATAAATTTTGAACAGACCTACGACGTAAAATTATAGGAAACATCTTGATTTTCCCAAATTATCAGACCTTGTGACCTAAATGGTTAACCTGGTTAAAGTAACAGTACCTGGACATAAACTGCTGCCATGAAATAAACTGTAGTTGATCTTTTTTCTTCCTCTTGTGGTTGCTGATGGTAACTGCAATAAAGCTACATTAATTAGTTATTTACAATTTTATCTTCAAACTAAAACATACTTTTTGCTCTAACATAAAGTAACATTTTTAGAAACCATAGCTGGAGGATAGTTTCTTATTTTAAACTGTTTGTTTTCTCCCTAAACTAAACTAAACTAAACTAAACTAAACTAAACTAAGCTAACATAATGATTTAAACTTTATTTATTGGTTGATTTGGAGGCGAAACCTAGAAACCCTAGCTGTTTATAGAGCTACAAACAGAGGATTCTTTGCCCTCTGCAGGCCAGTTATGTTAACTACAATCAACATAAAGCTGAATAAATTACATTTATGCACATTTCCTGTTGGCTCAATCAAAAATAAAACATCTTAACATAAAGTTACGTTTTTAAAAGTTTAAGTCAACAGAATTATAAGAAATTAGCAGAAAAATCTAAGCTTCTTATTTTACAAAGTTTGTTTTCTTACAATCTTTAAGTCGATTTACTGGTTTTAGCTGCTGTGCTACAATTACAGCCATTATAGAAAATCTACATAAACTAGAAAGCAGCAACATTTAAGGGACATAAAGACTCGATAGTAAACTGTTTCACTATAGTTAGCTGGAACCAAATGTACTATTAAATTAAACAGCACTCTGAAAATTTAATTTTATATTAATTATATTTCTGCATCATGTCCCTTCATCGACTTTAAACCCTAATGTGGTTCATTTGACTTTGATTCAAACACCGTAAGATTTCTTAATTTATTCTTGGAACAACCAGAAAGTGTTTTATTCCACAGTGAAGCTGCGCTCTACAGCCACAAGAGGGCGTAAATTATCAATGATTGGTTGGGAGATTAATCTCCTGTTTAAACTTTAGGCTGATATCGTGGCAATGAATGAGTTGCTGAACACTAAAGTTGATATTCTAACATTAACATGTTAGAATATCAACTAACATTAAAACATGTATCCTTTTAATTATGACAATAGAGTCAAATTGCAGATTGGTCCTAACCATTTACAGAGACATGAAATGTGGAGAAACGAGAGAAATCTGTGAAATAAATATCTTTAATTGTTTTCATGGTCATCATAATTCTGACTCAGAGCTGGAAAGCAGAAGCCATCCAATGGCTCTGCTGCGTCTCTCAGACACAACCATGCAGGAAATCTCCCATAAAAAAACAAACAAAATAAAAAATATATATTAAAAAATTATGTGTACCACTGATATACAGATCTGATATAAACAGGCAAATTGGTCACAAACCAATCAGAATTATAAACATGGCTTCCTTTACAAGACAGAACGAACAAGGAAACAAGAGGTACGTTTTCATTTTACACATCTGTACATTTTATCATTATTTTGATGTTTGTACCTCTGCAGGTCAGAACACACACACGCACACACACACACCAGGAGCAACAGCAGTGGCTAAAGAGAGAACTGTCGGTGTATCTGCAGCTGACAAATACTGAAGAGTTCAACCACTGCTGAGCGATGCCCCCTGGAGGTGAAAATGACACATTACATTCAGCAGAGGTGAACTGGACCTTCAACACACACGCACGCACACACACGCACACACACACAGAAAAACAGTGTTTAAAATGTGCAAAGAAAAGATTTGTGAAGCTGCTTCAGCGACAACTGCTGAGGAAATGGGAGAAAGCATCAGTGGATCCCACAGTGGCTCCTGGTGGTGGAGTGTCCACCTGCAGGACTTCCTGTTGGGACCAGAACCGCCGGCAAACGGATCAGAGCAGCCGCATCTTAGCAACTCACTAGAAGAGCTTTGCTGATCCACTTCCTGCTGCTGCCACCTACTGACCCAGGAGACTCTGCAACACATCCAGACCGAGCTGCGGCCGGTTCTGCAGCGTAAACACAACCTGCCAGTGGAATCTGCACCTTTAGGAAGCCCCGCCCCCAGCTCAGCATCTGATTGGCTGCTCAGAAACCTTCAGCAGTCAATTTCAAAGCATCCCAACTCTGATGCTTTTAATTTTGTGGGAACAGGAAGCTGACTCTTCAAGAGGCGGTAAGTGGCTGCAGAACGCATCAGAACCAGTTGGTTCTGGTCGGACGCAGTGAGCCAGGCTGCGATCCTGTTGGGTTCCAGCTGCAGAAAAGGCATAAACGGATGGCACCGGCTGAACTGGGTCAGCTGGGGTTGGGTTTGGAGTGAATGCGGTTCATCCAGGAGGCCAGAACCTCTGGACCGGGTCGTACCAGGCTGGACTGGGTCACATTGGGTCGTACTGGGTCGTCCGGTGCCGTTAGAACCACAGAAGGCACACGGCGCCGACTGAAGAGGAAGTTTCTGGGAGTTTTTCGTTGGGTCGTCGCTCTGGGTTCTGGAGTGGATTACATTCTGGGTCGGGTCGGGTCCAGAACACGTACCGGCCTCTGACAGATTAAGGTGCTGAAGCCAAACGTCGGGTCCTTCTGCTCCGGAGAAGAGGCGGGGCCAGAGGCAGCCCCGCCCCTCAGCTAAGGCCTTATTGGCTGCTCTGCAGGTGGGCGGGGCTTCAATGTACGAAGAAGTGCCGCAGCAGCTCGTCCGCAGACGGACGGTGCTTGGTTTCCACAAAGATCCTCCGCAGGAACTCCCTGCAGTTGTCCGACACGTGTGGCGGCAGCACCGGGTTGGTGGGCTGGGTGGCGATCTTAAAGATGGCCGCCATGGCCTCGAACTCGGCCCAGGGCGGCCGCTGGGTCAGCATCTCCACCACGGTGCATCCCACGCTCCTGAGATCAGAGAGCAGAGGATCATCATTACAACGCCAATAACATGCCAGAACGGGCCAGAACCGGCCGTCTGGGACCGGAACCCATGTGACCGGCGCGGTGTCTCACCAGATGTCGGCTTTCCGGCCGTAGCCCTCGCCACTGATTACTTCTGGACTCATCCAGTACGGCGTTCCCGTCACCGACTTGATGCCGGTCCCTGACAGGCAGATGGTCTGCAGCCGCCGGCTGGCGCCAAAGTCGCCCAGCTTCACGTTGCCCACCGAGTCCCGCAGGATGTTGGCGCCTGGGAAACAACGCACGCTTCGTTATCATCTCTGCAGACAGGAAGTGGCGCTGCAGACAGGAAGCGGCGGCTCACCTTTGATGTCCCTGTGGACGATCATGTTGCTGTGCAGGTAGGACACGCCTTCCAGGATCTGCCGCGTGTAGCGCCGTGTCACATTCTCCGTCAGCGCGCCGTACGCCTTCAGCTGGTCCTTGATGGAGCCCTGCAGCCCGACAGGAGGAGATCAGAGGACTGGACCAGAACTCGACCAGAACCAGAACCAGAACCAGCACTCACCCCCGGCATGTGCTCCATAAAGATGGAGAGCGTGCGTTCCAGGCCGTCCCGCAGGCAGCCGTAGTACTGGACGATGCGCTCGTGGCAGAGGTTCTTCAGCAGCTGGATCTCACACTCCAGGGCGCTCACCTCCTTACTGGTCTCTGGGCTCTCTGGGTCAAACTGGACCTGCTTGACGGCCAGTTCCCGACCCGTATCCGCATCGTAGCACAGGTAGACCCGGCCGAAGGCGCCCTGGCCCAGGAGCTTCCCCAGCCGCCAGTTGGTCGGTGCGCGCGGCGCTGTGGAGGACCAGACCGAGACAGTAAGGAACAGCAGAAGAAGAGCGTCCTGTGGTGAGGAGCAGGACTCACAGCGGCTTGGCGGACTGATGTCCATGACGGACAGCGTGGTGCTGGCCTCGATGTCGCTGCCGCGCCGCCTCCTGTTGGGGGCCGGTCCGGGGCCGGAGCCGGTGGGTGGGGCCTCCTCCAGGTCGGGGGTGAACACGCTGCTGCCGCTGCTGGTGCTGGGCGACTGCTCCGTGGGGCTGAAGCTGACCGGAGAGCGGAAGCTGTGGACCTGCGTCCGCCGAGCGCGAGGGAACGTCTTCCTGCCTGCAGAGACCAGCAGAACCTTCAACAGCCGGACAAAACGGCCAGAAGTCTGGGCCCATCGGACCCAAACGGCCAGAAGTCTGAAGTTCTGGACCCCTCCAGTCCGGCTCACCGTCGCTGTAGTCCTGCAGGCCAAAGGGAACGCCGTACCGCCGCGGGTACGTCCCGCCTTTCCCCGACTTCTCAAACACAGGGAGGTCGTACTCTGCAGAAACACAGGGGGTCGAAGGTCAGGAGCCTCATCATATGGACAATGAGGCTCCTGACCTTCTATCTGGTAGCAAACATTCACATTATTTGCTGAAGACATTTTGTTTTTTCAAAAGATTACAGGATTTTCTGACCTCAAATAAAAATGAAGTGAAACTATTATTACTATATTTTGGAGTGAAAACATTTAAAACAAATTAAATGATCAATAATTAGCTGCAGGATGGCATTTAAAAAAATATTTTTTATATATTGAAAGTGATTCAGTTTCTCTGTGTCGTGATATTTTGTTAAAGGTCCAGCTCCTCTGCCTTCTCCCAGTGTTAACAACAAATTAGAGCCACGGGGCGGGTCTTAGTGTTCTCAATCACCATATGTATGGCGCTGCTCACCCCTCTCCCTCTGTTATGCTTCTGATAGCAGATCCTGTCATGAATGCTAAGGCTAGTTAGCGTATCTAACTTGTAACGTTGTTTCTCCACCATTAGCACGTTTAGCAGCGAGTACGTGAGATTGATTAACAGCGCTTATCTGTTTATTTTAGTCAACACTGATTTTTTTGATATCATTGTATTCATTTTCATCAGCATTTATTTATATTACTCATTTTTCAGATTCATTTCTTGCATTTTTTAAAATTATTTTTCCCATACTGAGCTTCAGCCACCTGGCTGTAATGTGCTTCTACTGCCACCAGGTGGCAGCAATCTGCCAGCTGAGCCTTCAGTTGTTTTGTTGCATAACGGCTGAGATGAATTTAACTTCCTGAGTTTTTCTGGGCTGCATCATATACTGATGGTTTCTGCTGTAAAATACTGACAATATTTTCTAACTGCTGAGGTCAAAGTGCGGCGCTGCTGAGGCCACAGAGGATGCAGGAACGACTAGCAGACCTTAAACTCAACCTGACGCATCATTCACCTGGAAAGTCCTGGTGGTTGTCGGGGTAACTCTGCGCTCGAGGCATCCTGGACTTGGGGTAATCGCTGGCAGAACAAAGAGAAACAGTCCGATTCATCCTGAACTTCCAAGCTTTAAATCATCGCTATAGCAACCAGGTGCTGACCTGTCCAGCGGGCTGTCCAACGACGGACAGCTTCCAGACGCAGAGTTCTCCGGACTGCTCATCGACAACGGGTCCAACATCTGGAGGACAGAAACACGTCCAGAGAAAAGATTAACCGTAACCCAGGGAAATCGAGAGCATCCTTCTGCCTTCAACCCAAACTGGTTGGTCTGATGACCCAAACTGTCCCCACGATCTGAAGGGTCCTCTGTAGTTCTGGTAGTAAAGGACCACCTGATCTGGAAGACATGAAGCCCAGTTTGGGTCATTCAAAGTGTTGGTACCTGGTCCATGCTCTCTGGGATGAACTCCCCCTCGCTGTTGATGCTGGTGAAGGAGCCGTTCCTCGCCACCTGCTGGAGCGCGTCGGGAATGTACCCTGGAGGAGGCGAGCTGCGGTCTGTTGAATGGGAACCTGGAGAGGACAAAAAGTCACGTCCGACGGAGACCTGGAGCCAAGGGGACACGGGAAGCCGGGACGTTACTCACCAGCCCGGAAGCCCGTGTTGTCCAGCTCTTCGTGGGACGGCAGGAGGTCCATGTTGGACGAAGCGCTCTGGAGGAACACAAACACCTGAAGCTGGTTTCTACAGTTCATCCCAGAATCAGTTTTGTAATCAAATATTTGATATTGCAGTTTAGATTCAGCGAGTCTTGCAGGTTTGCAGTGATTCTGCATTAAATCGGTGCCTGCAGTCTTTTCCAGGAGAAATCCAGACGCATAAACGACTAATTTAGTTTGAAAAGATTTTTATGAGCCGGAATGTAGCTGCACTGAAACAGTGAACATCTGGAACATGGTGACTGATTGGACCTCCAGGCCGACTGAGGGAGGGTCTACCTGCAGCACCAGCAGGATCTTCAGGCTCTTCATGTGAACGCTGCGGTCCAGCAGCTCCACCGCCTTGTCCAGGTCGTCCTGCGTCGTCAGCGGGATCACCAGCTGCAGCAGCAACAAGCACAGTTAGTTAGCGACCGCACCAAACCGGCCGCCGCCGCTCGGCTCTGACCGTACCTCGTTGTTGGTGTAGTGGAGGTCCAAGGTCTGACCAAAGGCCACCCTGGCTTTGGCCTGCAGGTCCTCCAGCTTCAGCGGCCGAGGGAACTGCAGGATCCTGCGGAGAGGGACACAGGTCAGAGGTCAGGAAGGTCAGGACGATGCAACAGGACGTGAAAGCTCACCTCTTCTCTCCTTTGAACTCGAACTTCACCCTCACGTCGTTCTGTGGAAACAAAGCAGAGGTCTGTGAGCCTCCGGCCCGGCCGCCGCTGCCTCCCGCTCCCACTGACGACGCTACCTGGTTCTTGGGCGACGAGGCTTTGGGTTTCCCCAACTCCGACAAGAAGGCCGCAGGACGGCTGGAGCGGTGCAGCTCGGCCAAGTCCTGCATGATGGAGTTCAGGGCCTCCTGCTCATCTGGGAGGTCAAACGGGGTCATGAGCTCAGCAGAACCGACCGTGCGGACGCCGCCGCTCATCGCTGACCGGCAGACTTACCCATCATGGCGCGGCGACTGACCCAGCAGGCTCGGACGGAGGACTCTCCCATCAAAGGGACTCCCTTCTCCTGCAGCAGCAGATCACAAAACAGATCAGTGAACTGGATCAGTGAATCAGATCAATGAACCAGGTCAGTGATCCGGTTCAATGAATCAGATCAACAAACTGCTTTTCAGGATGGAGACCAGAGAAAAATCTACAAGAGACAAAACTCAGTTTTCCCCAAATGTTCTGGTTCTGAACATGTAGACTCAGAATGTTCTGCGTTGTCTAGGCTTAATAAAAACCTGGTGAACCAAACCCAGCAGCTGGTCTGACGACCCAGATCTTCCCCGACTCTGGATCCTCACACTAACCTTCATTTACACTCCCATCCCTCCCCGACCTGTTGCTGGTTCAGGACCGGCCCTGGAGGCCGAGCTCATGTCTGAATCTCTAAACTCTCCTCAAGGACGCAGTTATTCTGCTTTTCCACAGTTTTTCCTTCCACTAAGCTTTCCACAAATATGCTTGTATACGACACTCAAAGCTGATTTAGCATTAATCTTCTGTGTTTAGGTGTCAGCGGTCTCTGAGCGGTTGGGGTCACCAACCATGACCTTTACAGTGAATTTCAGTATGAACACATGAAGTAGTTTAATTTATCAGAGAGACCAGAGAGTTCTGCACACTAGGGCTGAAACGATTCCTCGAATGATTCGAGTAC
>NW_015112964.1:138513-143490 GCF_001443285.1 Poecilia latipinna | reverse complement strand
ATTAATCGTAAGAATAATCGACAGATTACTCGATTACTAAAATATTCGTTTACAACAGCCCTACTGCACACAAACACTGAAGATTATTAGAAATATCCACCAGTCTTTATTCCAGACTCGGTCAAAGTCTTGGTAAAACCCAGTGGACACATGATGTCACAGGAAGTGACCAATAGGCACAACTACAGCGTGTAGAAAACAAACATTTAGTCATTTAGTTACATAACTTGTATAGACTAGCAGCCATAACAGACATCAATCAATGCCGTTCATCTCTTCTGTCATTTCCTAAATATCAGAGGTTTAGGACTGAACCAGTCAGAACTTATCAGATTCTTCTCTGCCTTACTCCTAACAATCATAAAGTTGATCTTTTTGGCATTATAAGCCAGTCAATACCGATAAAAAGCCACTAAATGGTCAGCGTTCATCAGGTGGCTGATGATGCAGGCGATAATTCACCCAAAGGAGACGACATGCTCCCTTCCTGACTGTCCCAAACATTAAAGCATCAGTTTTCCCTCAGCTCACATTCAGTGACAGAAACCAATATTAATAAACAATTAGATATCTGTGTCCTCCTCTGATATGAAACTGTTTTCTATGATTCACACGACCAAAGGCATCATTAAAACACAAATACTGACGTTACACATGATCTCCTTTAATGTTTAGCTCTAAACCAAACTGATCCTCCATCGTATTTCAAATCCTCAGTGGACATTTTATCCAAACCACCTGCTCTGTTGTCTGTCAGAACGGCATTGTGTAATTCATTCAGCTCCAGTGTTACTTAAGTAAATTAAACTTAATCGCCTTTATTCTTTATTATGTTTTCATCTGAAATAAGGCAAACAAAGTTGTCAGAAGTGACTGTAATAAACGGAATCAGATCAAGATAAGCCCAAATATGGAGCTGATTAATTATCAGTTGTTATATAAGGCATGAGGAGCAGCTTTCTGTGGTTATCAGGAGATAATTATTACCCAGCTTTAATTGAACTACAGCCCCGGAAGCTAACGGCAACAACTGTTGCTAGCAGGTTTTACATTGCGAACTGCATCATTATGGACAGAAATAAGAAGCTAACAGCGTTTAGAAATACAGTCCCAAACACAGGTTGTCAGATGAAATGATGAATTGTAACCCTCTCATATAAAGGGTGAAGTTGTGAGCAGGGAGCGGGACACAGCGAGCTGTCACGTCAGGGAAGTTATCAGGCTAAGCTGATGCTAAACTTTGGGGCTAGCCGCAGAGCTAACCAGGCTAATCTACGCTACAACACAACCAAGACAGAAAAAAAATCAAGACTCAAAGCAAGATCTGCCGGAGGCGCCTTCTCACCTGCGGGCTGATTTAATCACGACTCACTTCCTCATCCACAGGGCCGGTGACAGGAGCCCCGGGCCCTGCGGACAGCAGCTGGAGGAAGCAGAAGTTTGGCTCCCAACTTCACTCGAGTCCTGCTGGGCCACGACGACGGGGCCCGATAAGCTGGCGGTTTATCCCGCAGAGTCCCTCCGGAGGTGGGGATGACTAAGCAGGAATATGTCCGACACACTGTCCCCGTGGGTTTGAGACAGAAAGCAGACAGAAATTATTCCACAGCTTTCATTTTGTTGCGCTACAGACCCCGGTTGATGGTAGCTTCGGTGGCTGTTGACCCACAGATGAGTCAAGATGGCGTTTAGCGAGCAGAACTAACCGGAAGTCTGATGCTTTTCTTGAAAAACATAAAAGCACGAAGTCTGGTTTTCAAGGAATTTTCATAGTTTTGTTTTATTTTGAAGACAAACCACTGGAAGTGGCTGTTTTCATTTTAGTGCTTTTGATTGACTTTAACCCCTCACCTCATTGGATGAGTCCAACAAAAACACGAGTCAGAAGTGATGTCAGATCACGACAGAGAAAAATCTAATAGTTCTGACCTGGACAACTGCTTGTTCAGTTTTTATTTTATTAAGCAAGTAGGTTTCCAAAGGTTTCCATTTGTTTTCTTTTTCAACTTCAAAGTTTGAAATTTAAAGCAAAAATAAATGTTTTGTTAAAAAAATCTGCTTATGCTGTTCTTTCCCCCCAAATCATCCCATAAATGCTTTAATGCAAATCGGAGATTTAATATACAAATGCTTATTTGTGCAAAATTAAAATCGTATTGAATTTGATTTGATGGGTTAAGAATAGATAAATTCCAAGAGATTAAATTACTAGTTTCATTGTTAACAGTTCAGATCAGCTACAACAAGCTTGATATTTCCTTTGAGTTTAAGTTTTGGTCTGTTCATAAATACATCCGAGCACATAAATTATCAAATGTTGTTGTTTTTAGCAGAGCCAATTAAACTTGGAGCCATTTCCCAGATTCCATCAATCTTAAATGCTGTTAGGTTTTCTAATGGGAAAGGCACAAACCAATTTAGATCATAGCTTTCTCTTCACAAAGTTTATTCATTTTTAAGAAAACACATGTAACTTTTTATATGAGAAGAGTTTGATTCAGTTTATTTACAAATGTAAAATATGTTTAAAACCTATATGTCCCACTAAAAATCTTCTGAAAAACATTTTTTAAAGCAGTTAAGCACCTTACAAAACGTAAAAATATTACATTAAATCATTACTCTAACGCTTATTTATAAAAGAAGATTTGGACAAAAAAAAAAAAAAAAAAAAAAAAAAACAACAAAAACGTTTTCTCCCGAAAAAGGTTTTACTTTGACTGAATTTAAGCTTTTCCGGTTGGTAGGACACAGTTTTTATTTTGAAAACATTCCCTGCGTCATTTCCGGCTGCTGCAGAATTCTCACAACATACCCGTTTGGGAGCTAGCGCTACATCTACTGTCGGGACGTTTACCGGGACAGAGAAGAGACGAACATGTCAGACACGGTGAGACGTGATCGGTTGAGGATCATGTTGGGTTTCCTCCGCGCAGCCACCGGAAACGCGTGTTTTAAAGCGTTTTTTTGTTCATAGGATCCGGTTATCTAACGGGCTAATGGCTAGCTGATGTAGCTTCAGGCCCGAAACTCAACAGTTTTAGCTTCTGTTTCGATTCAGTTAGAACAAAAAACGTTCTGCTAGGAAACAAAGACAGTCCAAATGCCCGAGGCATGCAGAGTGTGAGGTTCGGTGGGGAATCCATCAGAGGAAACGTCCAGGTCTCGCTGACATGTCTCTGGTTTCTGCTGTTTGTTTATTTTCCAGGAGACAAAACCTTCCGGTCAGGATGGGGGCGACAAGAAGGATGGAGAGTACATCAAACTAAAAGTCATCGGCCAGGTCAGGCCACTGGTCATTTTATGCTCATTTACATTAATTAATACGAGTAAATTAATGTTGGATTATCTGCTAATCCCTCCTGCTTCACCCAGATTACAAGAATAACAGAAAGTTGTTATGTGAGCTGCTAGTTTAGGTTTAAGATTTAAAATATGTGAAAAGATCTGACTAAAACCACAATAAATGCATATTTTCTTACGCTTCTCACATAATCTATGATTTAATTGTGATAAATTTTAGTTAAATGATTTGTAATCGCCTTTTATTTAGCCTTAAGATCAGCTCTGTAATTTTCACTATCATAAGAAACTCGGAGCATTCTGCCCTTCATAATAAACTAATCGTTATAATTCAATTCTCAAGTTATTTGACTTGTGTGATGGAGTTAACGCATCACATCCTAGCGTATTAATCTGCATGAAACCAGAGGGATTAATCATGAAACCAGATTATTTTGGTTTACAACACAGAGATGATCTGATCAGTTGGCGATCGCGGATCGACTCAGAGGAAAGACTCGCGTAAATTCAGTCTGTTTATCCTGGTATCCTGATTTATTAATCAGTGAATATTTCCTGATCCTGAAACATTCAGTGTTAGTTCTGAGATTCTGCCCGTTTTACCGTTGAGCAGCTGAAGCTTCACAGCCGTGTGGACTCTGAAATATTTAATGCTCTGAAAAGCAGGTCAGATTTTTATAAACAGTTTACTTTATTAGCCAGTAGAGTTTCATTTAATTCCTTAATTTTAAATCATCCCACCTCATTTCTCGCAGCACAGCTATGTTTTTTATTAATTATCCTTCTAACTTTTAATGTTTGAAAATCACTTAAATGAAAAAATAGGGACTTTTTGATAACACTTTATTTGACGGGGTGTGCATAAGACTGACATGACGCTGTCATAAACATGACATAACATCTGTTATGAACATGAAGGAGTCTTTATGAATGTCTATGAATGTTGTCATGAAGTGTCATTCAGTAAATAATGACACTTTTAATGCAAAGTTGCTTTAAAAGTGGCCTTGAAAGTCCATTAAAAATGCCACCTTTGTATTAAAGTGTCATTATTTCCAAAATAATGCAAAGTTGGGACTTTTAATGGACTTTCAAGGCCACTTTTAAAGCAACTTTGCATTAAAAATGTCATTATTTACCGAATGACACTTCATGACAACAGTCATAAACATTCATAAAGACTCCTTCATGTTCATAACAGATGTTATGTCATGTTATGACAGTGTTATGTCAGTCTTATTCACACACCGTCAAATAAAGCGTTACCGACTTTTTTCCCCCTAAAGCATCCAAATGATGAAGCTCTACCGATGTTCAGAGAAACTGCGTAGCCGCGCTGTCGGCACTGATTGGACCAGTTTCTGCAGAACCTCTTCAGGCTCACAACCTAAAATAGATCCGAAGTTTGATATCAAATTAATCAGCATTTTCCCCCGTGAAGCTATGATACTTTCAGTCTGAACCGGTTCTGGACCGGTCAGATTCAGCAGGACGATAATTTGGTAAAACATTCATTCCTGTTGGATTTAAACCTCATCAAACAAGCCTGCAGCCGCATTTCTTCTTCTGTGGTTAAAGCCATTGCTGCCGTTAGCCCAGAGGTTCCCAAACTGTGGGGCGCGCCCCCTAGGGGGGGCGCCGTGTCATTGCAGGGGGGGCGCAGGAAGCCGTCTG